>NW_009186972.1:677-32277 GCF_000690835.1 Fulmarus glacialis | reverse complement strand
AAAAAAAAAAAAAAAAAAAAAAGCTATGCATATATCCAGATGGCAAACTCAGCACAGAATTTATTACTTGGCCAGCGCACTTTACTCCCAAAATAGTTTTAAAAGTTTGAGGTTTTTTTTAAACTTCCTTAAGTTGTTAAAATAACCTCAGAAGTTTAACAAAATATAAGCCAAGTCTGCAAATAATGTAAAAGCATATGCAAAGATATCACCAATCCCTTCCTCGGTGGCTTCAAGGAGACATGCCATGCAAGGGCATATGCATTCCACAACTAGAACTACGAAAAAGGGACTTTCTAAAAGTAAAGGATTTAGTATTTTTGCTACTATTACATTGCATTCACATGTGTCTACTTCTGTTCTGCTACCACTTCTTGGTATTCACTTCTCCAAGAAGGTCTGAGAGAACAATTTTGCCCTAGCATTCTTTATCTACAAGTAGAAAGCAAAGCGATCAGTTTATACACAGGGAGAGCCTGAGATGCACACATACAGACAGGACAGCTAAACCGTTCAGAGTGATGACCGAAAATAAGGAACCGAAAAGCTAAACCTCTGAAACCTATTACAAAAAACCCCTATCCTTTTCTAAGCACCTTCCATGTTAACAAGATTGTGCTGAACCATCGTGGAAGAGGCAGGTCCTTTTGTGCTTATAACATCTCTCAAGGAACCGAACATCATCAAGGACCTTCCCACCCTTTTTTGTTTTGTTTTGTGGTTTGTTTTTTTAAACAAAGCAGGGATGTGTGGCAGAGATTAAAAGGTAAGATACTTCATGCAGATGCAATAAATTTAACATTTAAGAACTAGAAATTTCTAGCTACAAAATACAGTACTGTTAGGAGTACATGCTGCTTTTATCAAATCCTCATCAATAAGCAGCAATAGGAAAGATCAGAACTGAACGTAGAAACAGCCACAGACTTTTGATATTCACAGATGAAGAAATAAAACTCTGGTCAATCTACGCCAACTGAATGCGTCCCAGTACAGCAGTGCCATACACTATTTCAAAAGTGATCTGGAATCAGCCAGCCATTAACACAAACCCCTCAAAAATCAACACTTGTAGATCATGCATTCATTCATATTTTATAAAGGACTTGTTACTGTAAGTTTACAAGATGTGATGAGAAGTCCAAAAATATCTGAAGAGAAGATTCTTTGTTTATTCTGAAATGTGTCTGCAGTTGGTTTTGAGCATTCATTTATTTGCTTATGTAATGACCACACACTTGGTGACTGTATGCTTCAGCAGTAATGAAAGACAGTAAGGGTAGTGAAAGATGGTAATGAAGTGGCATGTAAAAGCTCCGCCCTATCTTTTGAAAGAAAATCTGAGGGGGAAGAAAGACTGACATATCTTTCCAAGTGTTAACATATCCTACAAAAGGCTCTAGGAAGTGAATCTATCCCCGCTTATTCACATATTACATTTACTATTTCCACTATACAATAGCCCACGGCTGAAATACTCAGTACTGCTCCGCAGCCTCAGTGCATTTCTGAGAAGTCTGTTCAAGTCCTTAGGATCTGCGAGAGCAGAATAACCACAGAGCTTGCTTCTTAGTTTGCACGTATCACCTCCAAATTAGTTACCAGTAAGCTTCATACCAGTACATAAACATGAAATCCAAATGCAGATGCTTTCATTTGCCCTTCACAGGGCAAATCCTTTCTCCAAGTACAAATTTGACAAATACTAGGATCTCCCACTGTCGATACACACATATATTTCCAGAGAGAATGAGCCAAGTGGCTCTTGTACAGAGTCCATCATTCATACTGTCTAAAGGACAGTATTTGCTCAACAGAGTTCACAAATCTCAGACCAAGAAGAGAAACAACATGTAAAATCAAGATACATAATTAGTTGCTTGCAACGGGATAGATATGCTGCTTGTAAGTTCCTCCACTACTGTTTAAGGAAATTAGAAGTAGTAACACAGGAAAGTGGGACTTGATGAGATCACAAGAAAACTGTGTTTGGAAAGAAATTGGAAGGTGAAGCTAAAAGCTGTGTGTCACGACAGAGAATATTCCAGGCAGATGCGGCAGCATAAAACTAGAAGTGAAGTAAGCATAAGGGGATAGCAAGGAAAAAAAAAAAAGTGAAGAGTAGAATAAATTATACAATATAAGATCTCAGACGAATTATAGATAATTCATTACTAGATATAGAGTAAACAGGATCAGATCTGTTCAGCGCCTGTAGCCAAGAAAGTGCATTATTGATCTACTGTATTATGCAGGGCTTGGAAAAAGACGACGACTCAGGAGTAAGTGTTCCAGCATATCAATTTTTATATTTAGTAACAGCTGAAACAAGCAGAAATGGATAGTTTATAACATTAGTACTTGATTGTTTATTTTATGCTTCGAGATAAATTGGCTTTGTGCACCCAGAAGAGGAACACTGTCATAAAAGCCAAGAACTCAATTCCTTAATTTAATAATATTTAAAGCTTCTCTAACAATGGAGATGAAGGGAGTCCAAGCAGCATTGTCCTTGCAGACAATACTGTTAGGACAAGACTTTCATAATGGAAACTAACAATTAAAATGTTAAACCAGTCAGCCAGTGAAGTTCACCAACTAGACTAATTAACATCTAAAGTAGCTGCAGTGTTTAGAAGCAAGTATTTTCAAAAAGTCTTCATCTCTCTGAACTCCTTTCATTTGACATACCCAACATGTGCTTGTGTAAATCTGTGTATGATCCCAAAATGTAAAGGCTGCTAAAGCACAACCCAAGTTTCACATCGTGTGAAAGCCGCAAAAGTCTATTCAGCTTTGCATGGGACTCTTAGCAACTGCCAAGTTATTTGGATCCTGTTGTAGATCTGTCATACCAGCTCTAATGAGAGTTATTGACCAAGTAAATGAGCAAAAACAAATTCAAGACTTGAAGATTACAAACAACAGGCCCTCTCATTGTGACTAATAGAGTCAAAAATTTGACCTTGGGACAGGAATTGATTTTATAGAATTAAAAAACATGAAATACCAAAATAATGCCTTTTTGAATTCTACCTGAGAAAATGCAAAGACTTTACTACAATCCTTGCATGAAAATGAAATCAAATGTTCTGTTTGTGATAAATATTGCCTGATACCAGAGCTTTTTGCGAGCCATCAGTACAATCATTCATATAAACCAACTAAAGAGAAGACAAAAGTCTTCATGTATTAGTAGCACTTGCTTATATTTACAGTCGTCGTAAGTTTTACTGTGGAAAATAGTGGACTCGTGGTTCTAGGAATACCAATCTTGCTACTGTGATAGATGGCCTGTCAAGATATAATAACCATTGTATACTTACACATTGAAAAACGGGCCTAAATTTATATAGCAGTACTACCTGCTTTCCTCAGCATCAAGGATATCTTCACTGGCCATCTGAGAACTTGCTTTTTAAAACCGAAAATATAATTGCATTCAAACAGCATGAGTAAATGCATAAAATCTGTTATTTGTGAATAGAAGTGGCTAAAGAAACTGCAAAAATACCAGTGTGTCCTTACTGCTCCTTCCTCAAAAAACTATGCCAACTACAACTGCAAGTGAAGTTTGATGCCATCTGTCACCTAATTACACCTTATATAATATATGTCATCAGGACATTTACCATAGCCATCACTCTGCAAGTGATGGCACAAGATTTAAGTATTCAACTACCTACATCTTCCTGCTCATGGAACCATCACAAACATCTGTAAAGCTGCATGTGCTAATACAAAACCTTTTCAGATGCAATGGCTAAAATAAATTGGTAATGGTTAGACAGCCAACAAACTGCTATCAACTTTTTATTTCTCGGCTATTCCCACAAGCAGGTACTTGTATGCATTATTTTCTACAGTTCCTACGCTTAGAATTTTAATTCTGAAAGTCAAAGATCAACTACACACATTGGAATAGCCTTCACTTCACCTAGCACACATAGGAAATTTTAAAAGTGTGCTTCTTACATCAGCAGACAAGAGAGGACATTAAGAGTCTGTTCTGTAAGTTACATGAATCTAATGCCACTGGCTTTTAGCACTTCTGCAACCCACTATTCCACAAACCGCCACTCTGTGCACTAACACAGAGCGAGACAGCCTCATCTACCAACTTGTAAAGAAATCAAATCCTGTGCCCACTTGCTGCTACTGGCACATTCAGTACATGAAATGACAGCTGAAGTGCTTGGTACTTATTAAGACTTTGTTGTGAGAACTTCAATATGTTTTATCCTGAATTTGGCTGGATTTATATAACAGAGTTTACACTGACTTAAAAGTAGACAAAATCCCCGAAAATGTCCTGATTAAATTCTTTCCAGAGGCTCTGCACTCCCTGAGCTCTACTCTTCACTTGTTTTATAGTCTGCTTTCATGTTTAGTTTTCCCTGTATTTGTAGAGTCTGGGGAAAAAAAAAAAAATCAGATTCTTCTCTGTTCAAGAAGAGATGAAACTTAGCCACCCATAACAAAGTTGAGGATAAATAACAGCTGTTAGAAAATGCCAGACTACCCTGATGTATATTGGCTGTCCGGGGCCTTTGCATAAAAGCACTCACCTCTTTAATGGAAAACAATGCCTGCTCTACGCAACAGATTCCTCTTACTCTTAACGTGCCATCTCCTCCCTTTACTCAGATGTGATGCAACAACTAAGGGACCAGATTTGGCTTGGTGTGTTTAGAGAAAGCATAGTCACTGCCATAAAATGAGCTAATGTCTCTAATATATCAATACACATTTTGTATCTTTGTTCTCGCAGAACAGGGTTCATAGCTGGTTTTTGTTTGGTGGTAGTGGGGGCATTGTTTTGTCTGGAGATTTTTTTAGATGCCAGGGGATCATAAAGGATCTGAAACATTCCAAAACCCAAGTCATATTTTCTACCTTTGCTGGCCACTGAGTCAACGTAACAACTCAGAATCATTAAATGCATTTTCCAATAGAAACCACTATGCTTCTTTGCCTACCTTTTTCCACAGATAAAAGACTGCTATTCTACTTTACTCACAAAAGTAAAGATCTGCAAGGAACTTGAAAGTGGAGTACTACTGGGGGGAAAAAAAAAAAATATTTTCAAGTAAACAACTAGCATTATAGAATAGCAAAAGCATTAATGTTATATGTTGTGTAAAACAGGTTTGAGGAAGCCTTTAATTTGAGGGTGAAACATAAAAATCCATTATGTTCTTCATAAAGAAAGATGCCTCTTCTGCAAATTTGTCCACAACGGAAGCTATGGTCACCAAATGGCCAGGAACTTCTCAGTCTGGGAAAGATTACTCCACATTTCTAGTAAGAATCAAATTGGGAAACGGCAATTTTTTGTTTCTTCAGGATGACAATTACCCTTACATGCAGTATTATTTTTCCCCCCAGAATTCTGTGGTTTAGAAGCTCTACAAAGATGAAGTACAGTGAAAACATGTTAACTATCCATTCTTCTAAAGCAAAAAGTGCCAGGTGTGCAAAATGTTAGGCAAGTTACACAAAGTACTTAAAAATTAACCTACATATAGGCATCAGTGCTCCCATCTGATCAGAAGAAATTTTTAAAGGAGAAGCTACTAATGTATACGTACACATAACCAACATAAAAAATCTTGGTTACAAAAATGGAATGAGAGAGCAGTTTAGATCAACAATACTTGCAAAACTTAATCTGTTTGTAACTGCCAGTTGTTGCTGCTTTCTTGAGCTCCAAAACAAAAATTGACACCAAGTCAGCTGCAATAGATATATAGAGACATATAGATATTCAAAATAAACAGATAAATAAAATTGAGCCTCAAACGGGCATGAGGAGCAGGTAGAATCTATCCCCATTACTCACTTGAATTAGGTTAAGTGGCTTGCCAATTCATGTTTTGTTTCAAATTCAGCTGGCACACCACACTAATTCTGATGCCCTGCACTGACTTAGCAACATGATTTGTACATCTTAAGATCTGGAATTGCTCGTGTTATGCAAGGTATCTTTCTAAGTAGAAAAAAGAATTAGTGACCAATCTTTCATCAGTAAATTACCACTCAAAATTAGAGGTTGTTATAGCTTTAAGAGAAATAAATTACAGAACTGCTTTCCCAGCTCCTGCACTATCCCTCAGTCTATGTTGTCTAGCTGTTTCCTTTCTTCCTCAATTTATGCCACCTAACCAAAACCTGCTCAAGAAAAACATTTTGTTGTCACTCCAGATATTGTGAGAAATAGCTGTGGTTGTGGGTGGAAAGCAGATGGAAAATGCTTTTGTATACATTAAGTTATGACACATTCCGGAAGACTCTTTTACTCCCCATCCTGAATTACGGAGTATGGGCATAGGCGTTTGGAGGAAGGAAAGGTGTAATCTGCTTCCTTTGGGGAGACTGGGGGGGGGGCGGGGGGGGGGGCACGGAGCAGGGGGCAAAGGGACAAACTGACTATTACTGACAACTGTGCATCTGGGAGCCAGCACAGTGGGAAGTGGAAAGCAAACAATGGAAGTGACCAGGCAAGCAGATGGAGCCAAAACACTTGGGGGGAAGAAAAAAAAGAAAAAAAAAAAAAATCAAGTGACAGCTGCATTAGTTGGCACACAGTCCCCAACGGTTGGCAAAGACGCTACACACATACTTGTGAAGAAGTGGCATAAAAGAAACTGAAGCAATAAGGTCCATTTTTCTGTAAAGAAGAGGCTACAGAGACCATTTTGTTAAAAAGTGTTAGAAAGATAGGAATCAGATCTAATTTTTATCCCAATTCCAGATGTGAGAATCTAGGTGATACACCATTTTCCTTGTGCCTTATTTCTCCAGCTATGCCAAGTGAGAATCACCTTTTTAAAGTACTTGGAAAACCCATAGAAATGTTTTGCCACCTTTCAGCCACTTGAGACTTAACTTTTCTTTGTGCTTTTCCCACAAAGGAAATACTATGTGGAGAAAATGTGATCTAGTGGGAAAACAGTTGAATTTGTCTGAGGAGACTTGGTTTCCATGCTCAGATTTGCCAGGGGCCTGAAGAGGGACCTTCACTTTCAGAGTCTGTTTCCCCATTTATAAAGTGAGGTTTATTATGTATATTTCCCTGCAAAAAGGCTTTGAAAAAGCAAAAGGTAAATAAAGGATCAAGAACGTCATTGCCTTGTCAGTCCAACTTCTTCCTGCACATGCATTACAATAGAGTCTCACGTATCAATTTTTGCCCTCAGGGCCTATTGACATGCCCACAGAATGCAAACAAAGTGTATTTAGTGAGGTATTTTTCTACCCTCATTATTCAGTAGAAGTTTCCAGGGTATATTTTATTATACATATTTTCTAGGTTGCTCAATGCTATGATATGTATGCACATTTCATAGTTAACTGCTTTACTTTAGCAACAAACCTAAGATGAAAGAGTGATTTTGCCTCCCTTCTGTAGACGGGCCTGCACAGACTTCAGCAACATCAGCTACATTGAACTTAACTGTGATATCAAACTCCTGTGAAATCCAGACTTGTATCTATAGCAGTGTCAAGAGTTCAAAGCACAGCTATGCTACATCTCTGACTCGTCAAATTCAATTTTTTGAGCACTACACCTCTTCCCTCTTTTTTTCACTTGTTGCACCCATCACCACTTGCCTGTGCTGATTATGTTTCTTTTTCCTCTAGCATTTTCCCATCCCAGGAGGGCCCAATGACCAGGCTAACAACTGGCTGTAAAACAAAAACAAAACAAAAAAGTCAAAAGATCATAAGATCAGTATGTTAGGCTCAGTTAGGTAGATGAGAAATGAAAAAACACACACATGCGCATTATCAGAGCAAAATTTGATGAGGGAGATTTAAACCAGCATTTTCTTCTCCTCAATACAGCATTCTACCAAGAAAGCGCAGAATACAGAAGGGATGAGGACTCTAACCAGTCATTAGGATATCAGCTAGGAGGGAAAGCTGTATTTTAGTCCTGCTCTTTCTGTATAGTTGTCAAATTTTTGAGAGAGACCTGGAAGTAACGCAGGGAGCAGATTCTGGTACTCGGGCATTTCTTCCCCAAACTCAGGGCAAAGCACCCTAAGTCTGCAAAATCATATTCCTTCTTGCTTTCTTTCCCCCTTGATCACACAGCGGCCTACACACCACAACAGAGCTGGAAGATGCCCTCAGCCAAACAATTTCTCAGCACTCTTCTAGAAAAGTGAGGCATGTGCGTTTACGCCCTGCAGGATGAGGAAGAAACTGAACCAGGCCTTGAGTGCTCTAGCCATTACCCTTTCGTTCAAAGGGCAGGCACTACCACTAATACCACTCTGGAAAAACCAAGTCCTGTTCATTTAGGCTCCCATCATTAGGGAATAGCTCTGTGCTCTGGATGGTGAGCCAGCATAGATACCTAATGCACAGCCATTTCCAACAGTCTGTCTGCAATATTAGAAACATTCTTTTACAGTGGTAGCTTTATGTTTCTAATATAAGGAGAAAATAATCCCTACCCCTCCGCACACGTTACTTTCTTACGTGGGATCAAACATTTGGTAAGTATACATATAGCAAACACAACACAACTGAGACAGTCATCCTTCGTTCTCGTTAGGTCCTCCTCAGAGCCACTGCAGACTGGGGAGAAGGGAAAGGAAAGGAGGAGGGGCGGGGGGGGGAACCCAAGTCAAAGAGGCAGGCAGGTTCAGGAGTTACTGTAGATCCCTTAGAGATGCCCAGAGAATGAGGCAATGAAATCTGCTGCTTTTTAGATGCTGAATGACAGTATCACAAGTAAGAAAAAAGCCTTAAAGAAAAGAAAGTATTTTGAAAACAGTATTGCAGGCACAGATGAAGAGTGCGTGTGTAAAAGAGAAGGTTATAACCTTTCATTAACTCAGATTCATCTGAATAGTTTTTAATATAGTGAACCCTTACTGACTCACCCTGAAGGCTAAGATCTTGCTATGATTTACCTCAAAGCAATTTTTTACTGTCAATATTAAGTTGCTGATAAAAATGAAGGATTTAAAACATAGGTGCTGACACAACCCTAACTACAGAGCTCTGCACAGCATAGTGGCATAGCTATAATTAAAAAGACAGCCTACTTCAAGTAAAAAGCTTCACTGCAAACCTTTTTAGTGGATCAATACAATATCACCAGTGATATCTCCACAGGGAGGATAAAGGAAAAAAGAGGCTTCTTACGGAATTAAGAAAAATCATATGTATTAATAAAAGAAAAAAAGTATCTTTTGAAGTCTGTGGAGAACAAGTTGTTAAATTTATGATTTAATGCTAATATTATCCACAAAGTATAACATACCAATATCTAAGATGTTTGTTTCTCTATTCTTCTTGCACTACAGTGTAACTGCAAAGATAGTTAAGGTGACAGATAAAATGCTACTAAAACTGGAATAAAAACAGTGCTGGGAAAATGACTGTTTGAAAGCTTCAGAACAGAAGCTTTAAAAAAAAGGTACAAGAAAAAAAAGTCTTTGCAATCACCTTACCAAAACAGTAAGCGGAGTATAGCATTCAACTTACGAGGATGTTTAAGCAATTGAAAGTGTTGCAAGAATGACCAGAATAGTTCATACTGCATCAGCTTTATTCTCGATGTGTCCCTGAATACCATCTACTAAGGCTGAAAGTCAACAAGCTCTAAGTCACGGCACAAAGTCCCAAAGAGTAAAGTCTGGTACTTAGCAAAATGAAAATTTATTCACAGGAACAGCAGGAACATTAAGCTACCAGTAGATAAGTTTCTTGGAGGGCCTTTCAAACCAGCCAAGCCAAGCACGCGTGTTCGTTTTTGCTCCAGTGATATTACTGCTCAAGGATCTGAAGATCTCTATTGCTGTGATGACATTTCCCTCTCCGTGGCTCATTGCTGTCTTACATAATTTAATGAGTAAAAAGCAACTTTTTTGTGGGGGAGAATTGGGGGGAGAGTTATTAAGATTGTATATGAAAAGTTGGTTTGATTAAAATTGACAATTAATTTGAACCCCAGAATCTCAGTGTCTTTAATACTATTAACAGGATTGTCTGTGTTGTAGCACTTGTAATACCATTTATACGAGAGTGATTGTACTCAAATCAAGACTTGTGATGTCAGCCTGTTGGGATGAAGAAAAACTCTACCATTCTGGTAAACCATTCCAATTAGTCCCAATTAGGAATTTTGGGAAAACTCATTTATTTCTGAAATCGATCTCTTTTTCTAAATTCAGCTTTGAGCAAGAGGACATTGCAATGGTTTTGCTATCTTTTACATTGCTGTTCTTCTGATAATGACAATATTGATGGCAGTAATAGCGTTTTACCACAAAATGTTACTGTTTACTGGGTTGTCATTGTTTTTCCTGTTTTGCCAGCAGCAGGAAAGAAATTATGTGCTGCTGTTTTAAAAAAAGTAAGACAGAGAAACCACTTCAGCTTGACAAAGACCAAGGAAAATCTAAATACTAATATAGAAAGGAATCTTTAAAGAGTTAATAGATTACAATGCTGGATTAGGGCTTCGTGGTACAGAACAGTCTGCATCAAGAGAACAAGCGGTACAATCTAGCTCTGAATACTCTTACAGTTGAACCTCAAACTCGGGGTTACAGCATGGGTGCAATCCTGTGCCGCGCTATGCAGATGGTCTGACTAGATAATCATAATGGTTCCTCTGACCTTAAAAAACTATTTGTCCTTTCTCCCCCGACTCAGTTCCTCAGCGTAGCCTGTTGTCTCACACACACAGAAGGCTTCCTCCCTTTTGGTTCTGCACCCTCGCCACCTCATTCAAACAACACCAAGGAGGGTTCTCTGCCTCCCGATTATTCAGAAGAAAAGGTGTGTTGCTATTTAAACTTATTCCTTGGGGTATTCACAGTCCATTCTACTCTCTCTGCCCTTCTGACTACAGCAAGGCATCTTTTCTGAATGCATAACATCATGCCCCTCCAGCCTCTCCTCGTAAGTCTGCAAGACTCTTTCACTGTTAAGCTGCTGGCAGACAGAACAGCCCACCTATGCTGAGAAGGACCAGTTTAAAACAAACAAAAAACCATCCCATAAATCAGCATTCATTCATAAAAATCATAGGCCACCATACTTTGGAATTCAGCAGTCTTCTCTCTTCTGTTCTCTTACAATTACACTAACCTCTTAACCCAGAAAGTGGACATAAGATGGCACAACTGAAGAAGTTCCAAAAAATACGTATCTGCTCGCTCAGCTGAAATACTTCATGCCATTGTTACATGACATGTTACTTGGTTTCGTTGTGCCATACACAAAATATGGGAAGTAGGTATCTCCACAGGAAACAGAAGTTAGGAACTTTTAGTCTTCAGCATCTGTACAACATAACATTTAAACATGAAAATCCATTTACAAGAAGAATTAATCTTAAATTTACTAAAGGTCTTGACCAAAAAAGGCATAATTGTGTTTTTTTTTAATTGAATATATCTAGATTCATATTTTGTCTTCATTCTACCAAAAGAAGGCTTTGATTTTTATTTTTCTTTTTTTTTTTAAACATTATTCTTAGCAGAGCTAAATTTAGCCATGTGGGAGTTACCAGGTTCCTTTTAGACACATAGGACTGCTATCTAAAATGCAGTGTTATGATCACAAATTTTATTTCTGAGAGAATGACGCCTGACATTCAGATCCCATGGTAAGTTTCTAATGACACCAATTTGGAGGGCAGCTAGAAACAAACAAGAAAACACAAATCCCAACTATAACTTGTGTGTGTGTATATATAAACACACACACACACACACTCTTCATGTTATCTGTAAAAGCAAAAACAGAAATGTGATTCATCAGCTGTGCAAGATTCATACATATACAGATAATAAGAACAGTGGCTTACAGCAAGGTTTTTCACTCTCCAATAAAATCCCTGCCTGTTTCTAGTTCCTAGTTCCTTATAACTTACTGCTTCTCCCCTTAGTATCCCAACTTTAGCTTCCTCAAATCTTCCTCCAATTTCGTGCAGAACTTTTTTTTAAAATATTTCTTCTTTTCCACTACTGGTACTTTTCCAGTTTGAGATGAGGGCTAAACATGTAAGAATACAGTCATCTACATTCTTATAAAATGAGCATGTCTGACAAATTTTGAGGTGCAAGATACGCCATGCCTCCATTTTCATAGTCTCATTATTTTATTTTGGACTTACTTCAAGTTAGGTTTAGACGAGTCCCTAAAACAATCTGCAATTGCCAGTGAACTAGTATTTGTTTCTACTGAAATCACCGGGGGGGGGGAAGCTATTTATCAGTCTGGTCAATTCCTCATTAAGTAATCAGGTACAGAAGCCCTCAACTGATCTGAAAGGTCAGGGAGAGTGAGAAAACCAGCTTAGAAGATCATTATCTTTTGTCTTTAGCTGCACAGCCATTCACAAATAGCAAAGCACTCGCTGCAGACTATTGGAGAGAGTTTCACTCTGCATTAGAAAGAGACTTCGCTCATTGCCAATATCCCAACCCTATTGTATGAGTTAAGATCACTAGAAATAACTTATTCTTAACCTAGCCACATTGCTCCCACAGTCATGCAAAATTTCACTCATTTTCCAGCCTCGCCCCTCCTCACGCCAATTCAAAACACTCCCAAGTGTGGTGCAGACAGCGAGCATCCCACCTAACAGCCTGACCCCCAGAACTGCTCCCCTGCTCAGCCACTCTCTCCCTGAAACCATCTGCTCCTCGGAGCAAGCGCTGCCCAGTGAAAGCCGAGACCCCGCCTGCCCTGCCACAGACCAGCTGGGGAGGCTGAGCTGCTTCTACTTTCAGTGGAGACTGATGATGCCATCGTAACATATGTTTTCTACTGATGACGCCATTACAACATATGTTTTCTATGTCCAACTCTTCATCAAGTGCAACCCATATCACTGTAATGCTAAGTCAGAAGGGAATGAAGGTCTATGCTCCATTTCCAGACTATAGAGAAAATATTAGAACTTCTCAAACAAGGGACTGAAATATTTCAAAAGTGTTACACTGTGATTTTTTCACTTAATTTTTGCAAAGAGATCAGTAAACAGAAGTATGGGGGTTCTCCTATTGGTAACAAGCATTCGCAATCTGGTAACACTTCCAGTTCCCCTAGAAGCTAGCACGGTTATGCAAAACAGCACATGCACACAAAAACCAAGTACTATCATATTTCAGCAAAATCAAATTAAACTAGACTGGTTGAAAATTAAAGTCCTTCCAGGAAACATCATCCCAGTATTTCTCTGGGAAACACCTCTAAGAGTTCTGTTAAAGCAGGTAAAAAGTGTATTAGCAGCATCGATTTTTAGCAAATCGATATAATTCTCTCACATGCCTCTTTTTTTTTTTTAAATAAAGGAACTTAATTTGTTGGAAGATTCCTTTCACTGACACTTTGGGAGACCCTTGAAACATGCAACATTTTAAGCCTACAAAATCATCCCACTAAACGGCGTACACAACTAAATCAATTTTGGCAAATGTTGAGGCCTAATTACCAAAGTTAATTTTCAACAGTGAACATACCATTTAAGATAAAGCCAGTTTCTTTGCGACTTTAATATAGGGTTTTACTATAATGTTTAGCCTGATGTTTCATACACTCAAAGTTTCATTCTCATGACAATTTCTTCAGAAAACAAGTCCTTTTCAGGGCTATTGTAGCAGCTACCACTACAAATATCTTCTGGCTGAATAATAAGATGGAAATTCTCATTTTAAACCGAGCGAAGTGCTGGCTTTTGTTAATTAGAGCACCAGTGAGGTGCCAGGACCTAAAGTAACGCGCTGTACGTAAGGACTAGCTACCCCATCCGCCCCTGTCCTGGTTTCGGATGCGACTGAGGGGTGGGAGTTTAGGGGTGACACTGGGGTGCACCACGGGTGGCCGCGGGCAGGGCGGTGGGGCAGGGGCACCTCAGACAGCGGGACCCAAGGGTCACCAACATGCACTGGAGGCTCTTCGACAAGTCTCCAGCTGAACTTTCAGGCTGCTAAATCCAATTTCAATGATTCTGATACTACTATTCAATTAGTTCCATTACTCCTTCTGCTCCGTTAGCGCAACAGTACTTTCGCAGCACATATTATCAGTATTTACTACCATTTCAGTAGCATATCACTCTCAACAGAAAGGCCCTTTTCTCTTCCCTGCCCTAGCTACAATTTCCTGGAGTTGTATGTTTTGCAGTGCAGTTTTGCACACAAAACACTACTATTTTACAAAAAGAGCCTATTTTCCATTTTCTCTGAAAAATGCAATTCTTTCCAGCTATTTTCCTCAGTGATTTACAAAGATTTTCGTCTCGAACTTCAGAACATAATTAATTCGCTCTTTATCATTGTGTCTAGAATCACAAAATACAGCAGATCACATCAACTTTCTCGCAAATACTTTTATAATATACAACATAATGGTGGCAAATTCCCATGTAGTATAAACTAACCTTGAGAAAGATGTATAAAAATAAAAACAAAGTAAAAGCAAACTATTTAAGCTTATTTTTCTCATCAAGTTAACTCCTTTAAATGGAAGTGACTTTTAATTATTCTCTCTCTTAAGCTAATACTTGCATTTCCTATCACCTGTTAAGGCAATTTAAAGTAAACAGTTAAAACACTGAGAGATTGTTGCCTCCATACACACCTTTTTTAAAGTCAAACCACTGAATTCAATAATCAGTAAGTAAATCCTGCAACCTGATCGAGCTCAGTGAAGTCCTACCCCCTACCACCATCACCACCTTTGAACACTACTCCACTTCAGGTTCAAAAAACACACTTGGGCTCATTCTGCTACTCCAACACCATGACCAATTCTTTCAGACTGAAAAAAAGTATTGTATGCTGGAGAAATGGGAATTTGGGTTTCTTTTCACATGTATAAATCAGTGAGACAGAAACCTATTTCTGCAAAGGGACTCATGCTCACTTCACAACGTAAAAACAAAACAAAACAAAAGACAACACCAAACGGCCAACAAACCCAAACCAAACAGCTGAGAAGAATCTGAATGTCAAGCAATACACTACATGAACAAACGTGGAAATAGTAGTATATTCTCCTCATTAGGAAAAAAGGTGTAACAAATCACATGAGTGAGAATACATTTTCTTTTAGTTACCTTCTCTGAGGCATAAATGAAAAACAAAATTAAAAGCTCTTGGTTTAAAGCAAATGTTTCTTGCTCACTGATTTTTATCAAGTGAGAACTGGCTGAAAGATCTTAACTTTTTAGTTTAGTTTAATCATGATTAGGTTCAACAATTTCAAATCCAGCCACCTTGATTTACTTCGGGCCACTTAAATCACTGTATATATGATCACTTGAGAAATTGTTATGTATTTGTTCATAGCTATTAGTTATTTAAACTGAAGTTCTTTTGACTGTTCCTTACTTTGAGGTCCATGTGAGACTTCTACTTCCTGATGCAATTTTTTCCCCATCAGTTTTCACTCCAAAATAGGCACAACAGCAATTAAAAGCCATTTTTAATAACTCAATGGGTTTTTTTATTTTTAAGTTTTCACTCTTACATGATATGGCACATAACAGGGAACAAGCACTCAAAAGGGCATGTTTATTCTTGCACAATGATGGATAAAAACTAAGACTTTTTTGAAAGTGAAAAGAATTAGGTATAAACTATTAATAACCACTCTAACATAACTCTATGCTGATACTACTCTCCAGTTAACCTGGAGATGAATGGTGCAGTACTATCTTAAAAGCTCTATGAGTTTAACAACATGTTTCAATTTTGTCAGCCTAAGACAGCTTGGTCCAAAAGGTAGACCCAATTAAGCTCCCCAGTTTCATTCACTGGATCACAGTAAAATCCATATTCTGATACGGAATGGTTTTTGTTTAGTTTGGTTTGGTTTCTAATTAGAGCCAGATTTTTGCTTCCAAAGCATAATATATTAACAGAAAAATACAACATTTAATAGCAATCCACAAAGAATTGTATGCTTTCCCCTAGGCACAGACTTGGACTACGTTTAGCATGGACTAAATTCTCAGAAAATGCATAAAGCATATGGGTTAATGTGTTTTAAGTGGCTATCAGGAAAGGGGATAAGTTGACACGCATAAAGTTGACTCAGACAATTTCCAATTCTACACAAAAAGGATTTTTCAAAGAATCCAGAATCTGAAGAGTCAGTATTTAAAAAATTTAATGAATTTCCAATGTTATTGGAGAATATAGCTAGAGAAGTTTTTATTCTGACAAATGAGATGTTACATCTTTGAGCATCTAGCAGTTTCAGAGCAACTCGAGGATGCAATCAAAACATCCATTAGAGTGCTCCACGTTTCAGAACAAGCAAGCGATTGTCAGTACAGCCAGTAAATCACCTGATCCTATTACAAAATCAATTACTGCAGCACATTTCTATTGCTACACAACCTGATAATGGCAAAATGATATTGGATATCTACTGCAAGGTCAAGAAAACTGCTAGGAACATCCGAAACTTGTCTTTTTATCATGTAAGTCCAAATTATACAGCATCCTTTTAATGGTATAGTTAAAATTTAAAATATAGTTACCTTCTTCGGCTGATTGAGACATTCAATGGATAGTCTCTGCAACTGCTCTGATGTATGACTGCAAGATAGAAGATTGGAGCAGCAGGTCGAACAGCCCAGCCTCTTCATTAAAGAGGAAATAATGCTGCAGCCACAGCCACACATTGACTTGCTCATCAGATGAGTTTATTCTTAAAGAAATTAGGACCAGTACTGTCCCATAAACACTCAAAATTGGCCAGCTGCCTCATTCTGCAGCTCCCTGGCTGAAATTAAGACTGCTAAACAGAAAGAGAAAAAAAAAAAAAAAAAAAAGTTTCTCAATTGCTAAAAAAAAAAAAAAAAAAAAAAAAAAAAAAAAGAGTTTCTCAATAAAATGTCAGCCAGTCTCATCAGCAAGTAATACCTCACATTTAAAAAATGCGTACGTTTTTCCCTCTACTCCTCTCTGCAAAAGACAGACAGCTGTCTAACAGAGGAGTAAATTCAGGGACGGCAATCTCTCCAAACTGCTTGCTGACTATTCCTTCTGTGGCTCTTGTCACTTCAAGTCTGTTTTACCCTCCCCAGCAGCTCAGCCTATCCAGCCTGGGCCCCGGCCAGAGGAGGCTACACCAGCAGCCAACAGCCGAGAGCCCCACCCCGCGCAGCCCCACGCGCTCGCCCACAGCATCCTCTGCTTGCCCACAGCATCCTCCGCGCCGGCGAGGGCCTCCACTCCTCACAGGCACAGCACAGAGCAGGTTATTGCACACGTTCAGAGCTGCCAACCTTCTGTAACGCCTCTGCTTGAAAAGGACCTTCCAATTACACAGGAGAATGACAAGACCTGTCT
Organism: Fulmarus glacialis; assembly: GCF_000690835.1. Lineage (NCBI taxonomy): Eukaryota > Metazoa > Chordata > Aves > Procellariiformes > Procellariidae > Fulmarus > Fulmarus glacialis. The sequence goes on along the minus strand of NW_009186972.1, from coordinate 14,938 downwards.
GACTGCTACACTCCGAGACTGACTATTTGCAGCGTCTGGAGCGTGCGGGGGGGAACAAAACCAAACCAAAAAGTCTTCTTGAAAAGTCAGAATACATGAGAAGAATGCTACCCAGGTCTACCAAATCCTGAAATAAGAATGGCTGCTACAAAGCTATGTGACTGAGAACAACTAGGAAAAGCCAACAGAAATTTAAACCCGGGAAGAAACAAGCATGAGAGAATTTATAGTAGAATGTCCAAAGGTACCACAACCAACTCTTAAACCAAGTTAGAGGCAGATCGTATAAGCAGTTTCCCTCTGAGAAAAACAAAAAAGGCAAAACTAATTCAATTGAGCAGTCAGACATAAACAGGTCTTCTAACCTTTAAAAAGAAGTATACTCTGCTCAAAATATAATATTGAATACTTTTCAAATTTAATGCACGTAAATAACTTACTGCTGGAAATGTTTTCTCATTTGCAAGAGATACTAATGCAATAACTATATACTTCTTTTTCCTTTCAATAGAAAAAAATGCAAGTAATATTGTAAAAAGCTCGTTTTAATTGGTTTAAGATGGCATGCAATACTATTTCTGAAAGTAGAGGTTCTCACATTAACACAACTGCTTAACCTGATTACGGGATAATCTGACTTGAAATAATTGTCACTTACATTTACAGAGCTATAAGTGCTTGTTCAATAGCATCCTCTTTAGCAAAAGGTTAAGAAAAATGCAAGTGATGTGAAAGCAGCTGAAATGAACACAGTCGCAAAAAAAACTTCTCATTTTCACACTGCATTGAAAGCTTAATTTCTCTCCTGCTCTCTCTCCCCTCCCCTCACTCTTTCTCTCTTTCCCCCTCCCTTTCCTTGGTTTAAAGCTGAACTGAGCCTCTCCCTTCACCTTGCTCTGCCCTTTTGATATTCATGTTTCTATTAAAACAATTTCCAGTAGTATCTATATACAAGCATGCACAACAAATTGAACAATAAAAAAACCTTCAGTAGATAAAGACTACAGATGCAAACAAGCGAAATAATGCAGTAACCTTTTACTCGCCTGCTGGAGGTACTGTCTGCTGCATAGAATTTTAAATCCTCATCTGCAGATGCAATTGAGCTGGTATTGCCAAGGACTTTGCTCTTCCTGTGCTGATTCTACACGGCTATTCATCGAAAGAGCACATTATATAGAAAATTTAAAGTAATATCAGGTGAAATTACTTAAATGGCTTGAAAGGAACCAACTTCCAAAAAAAAGCAGCTATAGCTCTGACCAGCCACATTTCAGAGATATGTCAGACACATTAGTGAAGAAAGTCTTATTGCTGATGCATGCTTGCCAGCAATGTGCAGGATGTGGAAGCAGAGAGAGCTAATGAAAAAAATTAATACACAGATTTAAAGTGCAAGGATCATGCTCTAATGCTCAACATTTCACATGTCCTGCATACCACAAAAATCTCTTTTCACAAGCATCTATTGTTTATAAGGCTAAGAAAACGTTGTTAAAAGCAGCCCCCACATCCCCCTACTTCAAATCCTGATCGCTCAGTAGACTGCAGATCAGTTCTAATACAAATATTCTTACTGTACCTGTATTTCTGATAAATAGGAATGCTAGCTTTTTCCTTTGGCGGCACGTAGTTAAGGATTACAGAGATATATTTCTTAACAAGAAACAGACTAAAGGAAAGCATCAATATTTGGGATAATGGTTTGGAGTCTAATAGGGTTAGGAAGTACAAGGGTACTTCACTAGAATTTGTATTATTCTTGGTAGAAATAAAGCGCCACCAGTGAAGCCTACTATTCATTATTTATGAATTTTTCCCCTCCTCATGTCAGTTTCCTTAATGTACTATTGATCCCAGGGTGCATGCAGATAGAGCCAGTGACTGACAAGCCACAGTTTCACAGAATAAGTACCTGCAAAATAAATTAATATTTTTAAGAGTATCAAAGTAATATTACTGTGAGATTTTTTTTTTGCCTATCTATGGACAGCAGAATTGAAGGCTCACTCATAGTGACATAGTTAATAGAGATGAACGAACTTTTTCCCCCCACCAAAAGAATCCTATAGTGTCATTTAAAACATGAAGACAGACTTGCTTAAATTTTACATTGGTGTAACCGTGGTATTTTGTTTCTTCTACTTTTCTAGTGTCTTATCAGCAAAACTTTCAATACATCTTTATTCCCTACAATATGTTTCACCTGAAATTAAAATTGCTTGCTATGAATCTTTTTTGTTACTTCCCTCTTTCTAACTAAAGTATTAAATGCATAATGTTCTCCTTCATAATATTCATTGACAGGACAGAGTCATGAAGACAACATCCTCAGAATACCAGCTATTTTTATCATTATATTAACTCTCAGGAGTTCCACAAACTTAGTGAAAGCCAAACTTAAAACCACACAGGATTGTTTATGGTTTTAAGGAAACTTTTATCATACTAACAAAGCTTTCTTGCAATATTCTCCATTACAAGCCACAGACTTTTTTATTTAAAAAAAAATTAAAAGGAGAGATGATTTCATGCTAAGCTAAGACCATACTCTCCTGTATGCAAACTCTCAATGGGCAAACAGCCAGACACACTCTTAGTTAAAGAGCCTGGATGAAATATCACTTGGACACAGAGTGGAAAAGACTGTAGACTATGAAAAGTGTAAAGACCAATAAAAAAAAATTATGTGCAGAATATATACTTCACTTAATTGTTCATAAGGATATACATATAGAAACAATATATGAATTATGAAACACAGTTACTGAACAAATAATCAAATATATACAACTTTGAACTGGGAAAAAGAGATTCTTGCCAAATCAGTGTAACACATGATTAGTAATACAAGATTAGGGCAAAACCACTATACTATATACAATTCATTGTAAAGTTTAAATGTCTAAACATATTGCTAAGATCTAAACATCCAACATGCTTGATATACAGTAAGATACTCAAACTGAAAAAAGCCAACAGGTTTATTTGTTACATATTTAGAAAACAGCAAGAGAATCCAAGAGAAGCTACAACTCTGAAGGGCTCAGAAGCATGGAAGATACTTTCCACAAGAGATGAACAATTTTTAAGGCAACTCTCTGAAAGACAGCCGGAAACAGAGACCTCTGGGGCTGGCCACACAGCCTGGCCAGCTCCTCTGTTCTGTCTGCAGCCAGTTCCACTGTCACAGAAAGTAAACCCAACATGCAGAGCAACCACCTACATTCTACTTTTCAATAGCTGGTCAAGAAAAGGGCTGGTTGGTGTACTTCCTTGCAAATGAATTGATCTTCTCAACGTTAATTCTCAAATTATTGCAAAAAAAAAAAAAAAAAAAGAAAAAAAAAAGAAGCAAGCTGTTTTCAAAACATACCTAACTTTTAATACAGTCAGAATACACATTTGTTTGTGCAAGGCAAGAATTAATACAAGATAAGTATAGGCTTTAAAAAATTATTTTTCAAGTGAAGATGACAGCAATCTGAAAGAAATTCTATAAATCTCATTAAAATAATAAAAGAACTTGCAGTGCCATGAACTGAACTTAAGCTATGTATTTCTTTCACAGTCCAAATAGCTGCTTTATTGGTACATATAAAGGACTAAGAGTCCTTTCATATACCAGTACAATAGGTAAATAGGTAAGAGATAGCTTCTAATTGAAGGTTTGCTACTGGTAATAAAATCTTTAAAACACCCTCCATTGGGAGAAGCAGCAAATTGCTTCAAAAATCACATCATCTCCAGCACTCTGAAGAAATCAGAGAAGTTTCCAACTTAAAGATGTGAAAATGTTCTTTGGATCTTTGGATTCTCATGTCAAAGATAATAAAATAAACCAGAAAGATTTAAAATTTTTTCAAAAGCCATCACAACAGATAAGTATACTGTCCCCTGCAACAGGCAGATTTCAAAGCAGTTATAGGAAGGACATAAGAAGGGATGTCCAGTTTCACCCAAGACACAATGCTACAGAAGTGGTGGTTTGCAGCTTCATCAGCTTTTCTCAAGGCCGCTTCTACCTGGTTGGGGTGAGGAGAGATGAATGGGTAATCAAACTCAGGCTGCTTCTTTCCCCTCACACAAGAGGAACTACAAAAAATGGTTGAAAAAGTGGGAGACAGCTATTTTCGTTCCAGAATTGAGCAATTTGTACAAGCTTGTGCAGGACAAACACTGGCTGTACCTCCTAAGACCTCCATCTCATACCTGAACCCCTTTTTTGATGACAAGTTTTCTAATTTGGAAAACAAAACATACAAACAGCACCTATCTCCAAAAACCAAACGGCAGTACTCTTCCCAGCCTCACCCATAGACATAAAAGGAAAAACACAGTCCTAGAATTTGCAATACCAGGATGTGTTTTTTTGAACTCTTCGTGTATCAGTGGACTTGCCGTCTTCCCCTGCACAGTACAGGCACATGACCCGAACCCTGGCTTCCAAGAGCACGAAAGCACTGTAATGCTGGGAGGTTTGGGGCCTGTTTTTCACTCATCTGCTCTGAGGTAAAAGTCCACACCACTGCCATTCTAATTTCTTAACACCATTCACTGCAGGAAATGCAGTGACATATCCAACTAACTGAACTGACAAACACCTTAGTATAGCTACGTGACCATCATTACCCATACAAATTAGAGGCTCCCTTTGCCTAAAAGTACATGCACACTGCCTTCTCATTAACTCCATACTGTGTTCATATTTTCAGTACTCATCTTGCATGCTGTCCATCTACGTGGACTCTGTTGGAGAGAAAAAAAGGTGATGGGATACCAACTCATTCACTGTAATTTTGTAAGAGCCACTCCATCACTTACCAGACTTGAGATGTGTTTATTCATTATTCCTGAGAGAGACCCACGTACCAACTGCATTTCTTTGTCTCAACTTCGCTACAGTACTCCTCCCAGCTGAAACATCATTTGATATTTATTGCAAGTTGATGCAGCAAGGAAGAAAAAGTTGTTCCTGTATATGATTAAAGTGTTCTCAATATTTATTCCAACATACTCATAAAGAGCATAAAATAAAGTTAAAAGAGTGGGGGAAAAAAATGACATATCTTTTAAAGTCAAGGTATTTTGCACTCTAAAATTTAATCACTCCAATCCACAAGAGTTGCATGCTATGGAAAATTATACTAAAACTTTTGAGAATCTCCTGTATCTGCTCTTACCTAAGAACCATGTGTAGGCTAGTCTCCTGGCCATGCAACACCCCCACAAAGTCTTTCTTGCTCCATCTGTTCAGTTGCCTTTATTACAGGCAAGCAAGAAAACAAGCAGCTAAAAAAAAAAAAAAAAAAAAAGGTAAAAAAGGAGAAATCGCTAGCATTTCTTTGAGTGGGGCTGAGTGAGCCTTCCAGCCACTGGTCTTGCCTCCCTAGCTAAGTTCCCTATACTTCATTCCCCAGAGGAGTCATATTTAGCTCTTCATCTGGGCTGACTACCTAAGTAAAAATCACGCACCTTGAACAATTCCCAGCACCTGCTAAAACAGAAGAAAGTCCTTTCTACGATCTTCCAGCTCTATGAGAGGGAAAAAAAAGGTTTAGCCCACACAGTGAGGGTAGCCTAATGAGGGTAATCAGTGTGGGGCTTGTAAGGATGTCTCCTGAGAGAGCAGGAGATGATCCAGTGGCAGATTTCTGGATGCCTTTTCTAGTGGGCTTAAGGACAACAGATTTCATAATTTGGCTTGGGAGCTAAAATCACTTAGCTTAAGTAGTGCTGTTGACAGACATGTGGTTCCTGGCATTAGATAGGAAGCCTACATTTGAGTCATGAACACAGGCAGTAGCAACCACTCGCACCAAATTAGGTATGGAGCTATTACAGCTAAATACACGGACATCTGCACAAGAGTTGTTCCTCTCCTCCAGTCCTCCCAAATGCACTTACAGCTTTACTGAGCAGTCTCTGCTTCCCCTTCTCTTCTCACTTCTTCCCTAAAAACCATCTGTACAAGACAGTTTTCTACACAGCACAGGAAAACAGCTGGAGATTATAAACCAATTGAATAAAAGAAGTCGGTAATCCTTCAAGTAAAGAATAAATTCACGCTACTGTATATTACCTACTCATTTTCAGTATGCTATAATATTACCTCATAAGCGTTAAAAGTTGTTAAAGATATCCACACGTGCCTGTTTTTAACTGCTGGTGATTTTCCTCTAGAGCTCTAGGAAGCAGTTTGGGATAAGCACTTAGCTGACTGCCAAGTTACAACCCAGTACTGAGATAGTTAATATTTTCCTCAGAGGTAACCCTCAGTGCTTGCACTGAATGTTTCTCTCTTTCAGAGCTCTTGATTCAGGCTATCTGCTGATTTAAGAAGGAAACACTATCAATTTATGCTTGGTACTTCTTTTTAAAGGTGACTTAATTATGAATGCTGCCCCTTTTCAAACAAAGGCAATGAAAAAAAATCCTGAAATAGTGTAAAAGAAAACTTACATCTTATGGAAAGAGGGATTTTGCTATAACACCTTAGCCTGTAATAAATATCACAGAGGAAGCAAGTGGCTCACCATTTGACTGGAAATTTCAGAGCCACCCATTTCCATTACTACTGATGGAGCCGAGGATGAGGACAACCTACTTCTCAGAACAGCCACACTGTCACCGCTGACAGGATGGTAATTTTTCCACAAGAAGCACAGGATAATAACCAGGCAATTCCCACTACGCCCTTGGAACAGAATGCCTCTGACCTGGCGAGGCTGAAACACGAGTCTTAAATGGTGGTTTTCAACCCCTTTATGTAGGATTGCCACAAGTAACTTAGCCCAGCCTTCGCATCTGACCCCTGGTCCCCTTGTCAACCTGGGGTAAATGGGGAAACACGAGTCTTAAATGGTGGTTTTCAACCCCTTTATGTAGGATTGCCACAAGTAACTTAGCCCAGCCTTCGCATCCCGACCCCTGGTCCCCTTGTCAACCTGGGGCAAATGGGGAAGGATGAAAAGTAACATTGACATAATCTTACATTTATGTGTCATGAAAGCCTGACGCTTGTAAAAAGTGTCAGGCCTGCTGTATATGGGCAGACTGACTCCACTGCCCATTCACAGGCGCGTCCTGCCAAGTGACAAGGAAGGAGAGACCATGCTTCCTTCCCTGCTACTGGAAGAAGTACCACATCATCCAGCAAGGTGCATTTCTGGAAAGAACAGGCAAAAAAGAGAAAGGCTCTCTGAGAAAACATCCAACCCTTTGATACAGAAATTATCATGTCCTCATGTCAAATCACACCATAAAGCAAGACCTGTAATTCTTTTTGTTCACTGTAATGTCAAGCAATATTCAGAATTACTGTAACTTACTCTCATCCATAATCTAGGTCTTCATAGAGCTGCAAATAGAAGTCAGCTTTATGAAATCCAGTTTTTCAGCAATATTTTTTGAAAATGCCAAAACAAACAAAAAATAACACACCAAACCAAAACCAAGAAATATGAGATTTATCCATGTCTGAGTATAGAGGAAAGCAGACCTTCACTTTCTGGTTAATCAATAGGAAAATTTCAAGTAAGAAACCTTACAAGCCAATTTCAAAGTTCAAGAGAGGACAAGAGCCTTATATAGATCAATGTTCCCACTATATTTCATGTTAAATCAAGGATCACAACAACAATGAAGCTATTCTAATCCTCTATGCTCTTCAGGCTGCAGGAAACAAGTGGATTGGCCTTTAATATGTTCAAGACGTAGAAAAGTCAAAGATGACTGGCTGCTTCAAATAAAAGCTTACAACATTAACATAACCATTATCAAATAACAGACATTTTTTGCCCCTTTTCTCCACTCAAGCCTCATCCTCCACCTACAGGCTTACAGTAAGGCAAAATATTTACTATAAGTATTACCTTCTGCAATACTCCGACTGAAGTCCTTATTCACTACCAAACGTGTTTTCATTACCCCTTTGGAAGTCACGGTCCACATCTTTCTGCACAGCCTTACCCACGGCTACAGTTAATACAATCTGTACGAGTGAGTCATGTGGAAAAATGCTAGCTTAACACCAGAAGGTTATGAAAGTTTAAAAAGCTATTTTTAATTTAGACAGAAGTTCATCACAACACATAATTATGTTGTATGCCCCTGTTAACTTTCTGGTGAAAAGCTGGGGCTTCTTAACAGCAGAAGCTGGCTACATTTAACAGCAGAAAACATTAACAGATGTTGATGAAACAGGATGAAAAAAGCACCTTGCCTGTTCCTTTTTTCATATGAGATTATCAATCTGGTAATCCTAGAAGGGAAACTGTGTCCCCCAGCCAAAAGAAGTGAAGGTAATCCAAAGCTATCAGTCAGAGAAAGTGAGCATTTTGCAAACTGTACTTCCTAGAGGATACTTCACATTTCCTTAACAAAGACTAAGTGAACTTCAACTCTAAAAGTGAAACAAATAAAAATACAAAGTTCAGTCTAACTCAAGGTAAACAGAAATTACATTGTTTCATAACCTCCTCTTAACAAAAAGGAGGTGGCAAAAAAATCTACATACATATAGATGCAGTGCAAAACTTATTCACAAAAATATATAGTATGTCAGTTCTTGAACTGGGTTGAGTAGTAAGGAAAAACCTACAAGGACATTCCATATTTATGACTGCTATATACTGAATTTCTTTATACACCTTATAATACTTTCATCCATTCAAAAATCAGACTGATACAAAAAGAACTGAAGAAATAGTTAAATCTTTTCTAAACTATCAAATATATTTGTATTTATCAATTTATCTACAGGACAGAAAACAAAAGACAATTAGCTTCTCCCTACCTCTTTATGCCATACCATCTGTTTTCTACACAACAAAATCGAGGTATTATTATGTATGAGCTTAATCTAGACAACACAAGTAACAATAGCAGTACAGATGCTTCAGTACAGGCTTTAAGTGTGTGCCAGAATGCAAAACTGAAGCACTCTCCATCATTAAAGACACTAGCTAAACACACACTAACACAGGCGTATTAACTCCTGCTATAGTCACATCTTGAATTTTGCTGAGCTAGAGTAACCCAGTGTCAGTGCTCACTGCAGCAAGTTCACCTGAGGCTGCTGCAGTCCGACAAGCACTGGCAGCAGAACCACTTACGCTAGCTTCAAAAAACATACTTCATTCCCCTTTCAGGTGTTTCCACCCCCACGTCATCCCTGGCCTTGCATTGGCACAAGAATCTGTGCAGACTGCACAGATGTTTTAGATGTTCTCTAGATAATTAATTTTAACCTGCAACAGTTCTGAAATGTAGTTCACTGCACAAGTGCTCCAAAACTTCTAGAAGTAGTCAAGAGTCAGAAGCTGATCAGAAGAATTTATTTCGGTAGCACTGCCTACTTTAAAGTACTCAGAAACTATAGCCTAACACTACTTTCACTCTTAGCAAGTGTTGCTTATGCCAGGTTACACAGCCTTTGATCCCTCATTTCAAACCCCTCTCCCCCCCATACAGAGGGTAATACAGAGGAATAATTGTTCATTTAGTTGGACAGGGAAGAATAGGAAAATTTATTTGGATGAAAAATAACCCAGGAAAAAAGGCGGCCAAACTTCGTAAGATGGCCAATCTAGATCACTGTGCTGTGCTACACATGACTTCATCAACATAATACAGAGGTGGACGGTGAGCTGGAGGGTAGACGAGAACAGGAGAGATGAAGGGGGCCAGGGGAGGCTGGGGGTATAGCTGTTTAGGCCAGCAGGTTTATCACAGGAATTCAAGCACAACCAAATCTATGGATGTCATACCCCGTACTGATGAAATAATTTGTTGCTCCATTTCTCACTTCCTTGTTTATAAAACGGCACTAATGCTTACTATGCTTAGGACACTCCGGTAAAGAAGTTAAAGAGTAAGTTATTTGCTTACTATATTAGTAATGAGAGGATAGAAAAGGAGGGATACAATTCTTCTTGAAGACAGGACAAGAAAAAAAACAGCTAACGGGAGAAATAAGTAGTTTTCTTTCCTTTTCCTGTAACCAAAGTATAGGAGAAATAAATGTTAAGGGTTTTGACATGATGGAGCCAGCTTGCCAGAGAGAAAGAAGTGCTCAAAACTGAGAGCAGAACCGCAGCAATAAAAGTTTGGAACCCTGCTCAGAGGGAGTTCGAGCTGGAAGCGCTCTAACATGCTGCTCAAAGCACTCCAGCCCTTTAATCGTCCATGGTTGTCTTTGCATTTAGCAGCAAGTGGACCCATGGTATTACAGGGGAAGAAGAACTGACTTAAAACTAAGACCCTAGCTATACAGGATAATTAGCCATCAATGTAACATCCTAAACAGACTTTTATTATGTATTACCAAAACAAGATTTTACTTCTAAATGATGACTAGTTCTTCTGTTTTAAGGCTCATTATTTTCTTGGGTGTTAACAAGCTTTAATTAATATCAAGATGTGAAAGACCAATTAAGTAGTGAGGTCACAGTGAGGTCACCTGTGCACATACTGGGAGCCAAGTTTTACATACATGCATCTCTGCAACCACTCAGCAGTAACCAGCTAGTGCAGATGAAGCAACCCATACAAAGTCATGTTAGGTTTAATAAGTTAAAATTATTAACTGGAAACAGAAATATGTATACAAGGATCTTGCAAAATTCACATCTGATTACATGCCTTTTAGCAGTTTTTATTTTTATAATTAAGAGAAAATATTCAATTTCTCTACAGTTCTGAACATCTCTGGTCTCAGAAAATCCAATTTACAAGCCATCTTTAGAATATATGAGACTTACTAGTTTTCAAATTTTCTCCCTAAAGCAACACCAAGATGAACTGATTAGTGTACAAATATATGCAAGAACCCTAAATGACAACCACTTCACATTCTAGGTTGATGAGCAGAAAAACTCCCAAAAGATACCTGAACAACTGAGATCCTAAAGAACAAACAGTTTATCATTCCTGTTAAGATCATGACATTCTTTGCTCCAGACTTCAGAACGAGGTTTGAACAGCCTTCAGAAAAGCATTTTCCTTGACCTATGACATACAGAATAGTTAACACGCTCTGCAAAGCCTTGACAATCATATTTGAGCTAATTAACGGGACATCTGTGGGCACCATTAAAAAACCCCCGAAGACAGAAAACAATACTATAATATGACATTACTATTATCATAATTTATTAGCTAAGGAATAGTACAAATGGAGCTTTTACCAATGTAATTTAAGGTGTTTAACACAGAATGTTTTTCTTAAAGATTCTTCACCTAATGGGATCTTTATAACATTTGACGAGCAATACATGCATGATGTGATTTACTTAGTATGATGCATCCCAAGCAACCCATTCCCAGCTCAGTTTCCTAAGGATCATATTGAAGAATATGAAACCTGCAGAATAGCACAGAATCTTGTTAGACCAGCTGGTTTGTTTTGTTGTTTGGTTTATTTGTCATTGTTTGGGGGTTGGGTTTTTTTCCTCTTTTATTTAGTTGGGAGCGAGTGACCGGGAGACAATGACACCAAGACCTTTTAGGACATAAAAAGAGTCTATTGACATTCATTTTGCGTAGTTACCATTTGAACACAGACCTCATTTTATTTAATTTGTTGTAGCACTGTAAATAGAGTGCTTAAGGACACAGTCAAGGTGAAGTCTCGGTTTGCCCATGCTTTTTTTTGTCTGCCATAACATAACTAAATCAACTTCAATTAAATTAAATGCTTTAGTTAATTAATCAGCATAACTAATTTATCATTGCCATTTAGACCTAAGAATTCATACACTAGAAAATTCCGCCCCCTCTCTTTTTGTTAGCTGGTATAATAAGGGATATTACCCTTCTTCCCTCTCCTGCCCCTCCCTCCACAACAAGCCTGGTCTTACTCTCATTATTCTACCCCATCGCAAGTACAATGCTATTATGATTTGCTGTATCCACTCCTTAAGATGCCTAGTATATCCTGTGTCTCACGCATTCCACGACACAAAAATTTTAAGTAATTCTAAAACTCTTAGGCACTAAGCTTTCAAACCGGCATAAAAGAAAACATATACAATCTGGGCACAAATAATGAATTTCTCAGTGACTAAGATTTAAATCAACAAGACACGAGGAAGAGTTCTCCCACATTGTTTCTTGGAGCTTTTTAATTGATGTATCTTCAGTGTTTCAGTTTTACATAGACATTATACTTCTAGACTTCAACAGCTAGGAATTACTTTATTAAAACACACAAATAGTATTTATTTGCAATTCTGTGTTATATTTACTCAGTCAATGACCTCTCCCATGAAGGAGTGCCACTGTCCCTCCCAGTATTATATTCTAACACCTGGATATGACACCTGCATCCACAGCCCTGGTTCACTGCAGTCCAGTTCTCAGACTCTTAACAACCTAACATTGAGTACTCCTGCTTTCAATCGTCAGCCCGCCTTTTATCACAATGCTCTTCAGAGCTGCCACACAGCTTGCCACTCCTGAATGCAGCGTGAACCTTTCAGAGCAGATACCTCCAACCATTTTACACACTCATCTCAGGACAGTCTCTGAACATTAGTCCCCCTAGCTAAGTAGCAGTATCTTTGGAGGATGTCAGATAAGCTGAAGTTCTTTAGGAACTCTTCATATCATCTTTAGGATCTCAAAATTGTATTTTCTCAGCTTTCTGCAAATAGTTTCTATTCCTGTCCACTAGTTTTTCTACTCAGTATTTTAATGCAATGTATGCAATGTAAATAAGTCTTCATGGAACATGTCAACTAATCACATATTGAACCCAACAGCCAAAATATTGTGTCAGCAAGGAGCAGAAAATATTGTATAATCACCTCTAGGTACAAACAATGCCTGTAACTCTATTTCAAACCCTCCCTCTCACAGTTTTCAATTGCAAGATTTTATTTTTATTCTAGCATTTCATACAGGTTTAAAAGTTCACCCAAATTTAAGGAAGCATTTCCCTTAAATTTTTCCCAAAAGAATCATTTTCTACTAAAATTTATATTCAGCTAAATATTTTATCATCCTCCAGTAACTGCCAAATCAGCATATACTTCAAAACTTCAGTTAAAGAGACAACTGCAAGTATGTTATCAAATATTCATATATTTTGTGCAACTGAAACTGAATTATAAAAGTCGCTTTCCGACCCAAACTAAATTGGTGTCTGTTTACCTTAGAACTGCCTGACTGTAAATTGCAGCAGTTGAGGAACTGCTTCATAAGCAGCTCAGTCCACAGATAGCAGACAGAGATGTTCTCAATTAAGACCATCCCAGCAGGCAGTCTCAGGACAAGCTTAATCCATAAACTACCCCGCAAAAGGTCTTCTTTTGCCATCCCTGCAAGCAGTCGGCAGTGGCCACCGTCAAGACTGCTAGATTGTTTTGCATCGGGGCAATGATGGCTGCTCTTCAGCTTTATCTCACTGGAGGCAAGTCACACTCCTAAAGCCCATTCAAGGAAGAGACGAGAAACAGCAGCACTCTCTTCGCAGACATTAAAGAATGAAGGGCTGGCTATGGTATTAAATCACTAGCTGCAATGTTCTTTTACAAAAAGAGGCTTTGACAGCTAAAGAATATTCCACATGATGTTCAGCTCTGGAACAAAGTGGAGTAATATGCATGAAGAGCCCCCCTGGAAATGTACTTGTGATTTCCCAAAGAAAAAAGGAAAAAAGTACATGAAGTTACTAATTTGTGTTGTCTGAAGTGTTAAAGTTAAGGAATAGAATTCCAAACTCAATTTGCAATTGGTATCTAATTAATTTGCTAGAAAACACCCAAGATCTTTCTGTGGATAATAGTCTAGTGAAAGTAGTTTAATTTAATTATTCAAAATGCATCTCCCCTCAGCCTCCTTTTCTCCAGGCTAAACAACCCCAGTTCCCTCAGCCGCTCCCGTCATAAGATTTGTGCCCTAGACCCTTCACCAGCTTCGTTGCCCTTCTCTGGACACGCTCCAGCACCTCAATGTCCTTCTTGTAGTGAGGGGCCCAAAACTGAACACAGGATTCGAGGTGCAGCCTCACCAGGGCCGAGTACAGGGGCACGATCACCTCCCTACTCCTGCTGGCCACACTATTTCTGATACAAGCCAGGATGCCTTTGGCCTTCTTGGCCACCTGAGCCCACTGTTAGCTCATATTCAGCTGTTGACCAACACCCCCAGGTCCTTTTCCTCTGGGCAGCTTTCCAGCCACTCTTACCCAAGCCTGTAGCATTCCGAGGGGTTGGTGTGGCCAAAGAGCAGGACCGGCCCCTTGCCTTTTTGCACCC
>NW_009186972.1:0-394 GCF_000690835.1 Fulmarus glacialis | reverse complement strand
CCGTGACCAGCCAGTTCCTCCAAGAGAATGCTGTGAGAAACGGTGTCAAAGGCTTTACTAAAGTCTAGGTAGACAACACCCACAGCCTTTCCCTCATCCACTAAGCAGGTCACCTTGTCATAGAAGGAGATCAGGTTACTCAAGCAGGACCTGCCTTTCATAAACCCATGCTGACTGGGCCTGATCACGTGGTTGTCCTGTACATGCCATGTGATGGCACTCAAGATGATCTGCTCCATAACCTTCCCCAGCACCGAGGTCAGGCTCACAGGCCTGTACTTCCCCGGATCCTCCTTCCGGCACTTCTTGTAGATAGGCGTCACATTTGCTAACCTCCAGTCAACTGTGACCTCCCCGGTCAGCCCGGACTGCTGCTAAAGGATTGAAAGTAGCT
>NW_009186971.1:23104-24722 GCF_000690835.1 Fulmarus glacialis | reverse complement strand
GATTCTATGATTCTATGATTCTAACTAGATCGTAGTCCAAACCATTACTGTCCACAGATACAAACTTTATAGATAGTAGCTACCTTTTTTGAAAGTAGGTTTGCTTGCATTCCAGTGTAAAGACAGGATTTTGCTTTTACACAGGCTCTTTCCTATCTACTTTGCAGTGTATGCACAGGACAAAACCCTGGATTACAAAACATGGGTTGCAAAAGCCCTCCAAACTCTGGGATCTGTATCAGTTCATTACAGAAACCAAGGCTGACAGGTCCATTTTATCAACCTAACAGGGCAGTTCAGCCATGAGGGGGAGATTGTAAGCCCACTAACAGCAGCAGATAACATTATTTCTGTGGGACAGGCAACACCTCATCAGCTGGTGTGGTCACAGCGCTTTGCAATGCTGTGGCAAGTACAGTAAACCTCCTCTGACTGTGGTGCTGCAGGTCATACGTACATTTCAGCTGTGTCTAGCAGGCTGACTGTGAGTTGTCAAACCCTGAAGAAGAGGTTGTGCAACAGCTTCTCCCTCTCTGTGTTAGCCTGCCACACCTTGCAGACACTGTGCAAAGACACTGGTGAGCTATTCCAACCAGAACAGTTGCAACAGATCTGGTCTCTTCAGGTTCTGTACAGTATTGGGCCATTCAAGTGACACCACTGGCACCAGAAAAAATGTGAAAGCTGTCACCTAGCCTATCTGGCATCACAACATTCACAAATGGCACAACAATATGCTGATGATGCCTCAGACATTATGCTAACACCAGTAAAAACACTAAGTTTGACTCTCTCTGCTTCCCCTCAAAATGCATCTGTGATTTACCCCATCCCTGTCAGCCCCAAACCCACATGATCATGCCATAGCTGTGTGTTACCAGCCCTGCCCTCATCCCTTTTTCCATGCTTGCTCACACTCTGTGCTACCAAGCCTCTACATCCCTATCAGCCTAGTTCTGCCTTCTGTGCATCAGATGTAGTCTGATAGGGGGATACTGTCTAATATTCCCTGAAGAGACTATTGGAATATCATACTATGCCCATTACAAAGCAGTGCCTTGCTGCAGATAAGTCTTAAAACACAATAGCAAAAAGGAAAAACATCTCTGGTCTGGGCAAACATTTCCAACAACAGACATTGAATAGCTAAAACGATTCACTCACAACCATCCTGCCTCAGCTAAGACTGAAGGAAAGCAAAAGCAGTAAGCGGAAAAGGCTCAGTACTACTGTCCTGGTTTTGGCTGGGATAGAGTTAAATTTCTTCCTAGTGCTGTGTTTTGGATTTAGTATAAGAAGAATGTTGATAACACACTGATGTTTTCAGTTGCTGCTAAGTACCCCATCAAGGACAGCTTCCAAGCAGAGGCTGGGAGGGAGCACAGCCAGGACAGCTGGCCCAGCTGGCCAACGGGGTATTCCATACCATGTGATGTCATGCTCAGTATATGAATGGCAGGCGTGATCCAGGAAGTAGCGATCACTACTTGGTTATCGGTCAGTGCGGGTGGTGAGCAATTGCATTGTGCATCACTCATTTTGTATATTCTATCATTATTATTATTTTCCCTTTTCTGTTCTATTAAACTGTCTTTATCTCAACCCACAAGTTTTTCTC
>NW_009186971.1:10028-22915 GCF_000690835.1 Fulmarus glacialis | reverse complement strand
CTGCAGCTAGGGTTCTTCCCCACTGGTATAATAGGCAGCAGAGACTGGGATTGACTGAGGAGCTTATCCCACCCCTGGAATAGCTGACACCAGCAACTTCTTGGAGCAGGACAGTCACAGAAATGAATCCCAAAACATCATGAAAGATCTGTGTGTGCCTCTTAAGGGGTCTC
Source organism: Fulmarus glacialis (assembly GCF_000690835.1). Lineage (NCBI taxonomy): Eukaryota > Metazoa > Chordata > Aves > Procellariiformes > Procellariidae > Fulmarus > Fulmarus glacialis. The sequence goes on along the minus strand of NW_009186971.1, from coordinate 22,742 downwards.
TTCCACCTCCTATTGCAGATGCCATGTTGTTTCCACAGAGGAAGCCCAGCTAGCATGCAGGAGATACCCGAGTGGCCTGTGTTAGCTTATGTGATAAAAACTTGTCTGCACCTCACAAAGCAGCACAGAGAGACAATGGCAGGAGGGGGAGCCCAAATAACGCCCTGCCCGGCTACTCCCAGGCCCATCACAGGAGCCATCAGCCCATCAAAGGCACTCCTCCTCCAGCCCAGAGGAGCACAGGGTGCAGCTGGGACCCCTGAGGAACAGACACCTTTGCCAGGCCCCTCCCAGGGCTGTCCTGATGCAGCACAAGGCCCAGGATCCAGGTGTGAAACCCACCCCCATGAGCCACAGGGAGCACCTCTCCTTTCGAACTGAGGAGGTTTGCTGCTGGAGGGTGTGGGTCACGTTGTGGGATGAAGGGGAAGAGCAGTTGGGATCACACAGGGCTAGTGATGAGATATTTAAGGGAAGAACCAAAGGTGTGGAACAGGAAGGGGTTAGGTGATCTGGGCAGGAACAAATATAGGAAAATAGAGGGGTAAGGAGATAAAAAGAGCCAATGGCATGTAAATAGTGGCTGGTCAGTACACTTGTCTGGCCATGCCCTGTGCCTGATCATTGCAGTCTGTTCTGCCTTGTTATTAAACTCCTTTCTAGCTCTGTCCTGGGTGAGGGTTCCCTATTCAGTGTGTATGGGGTGTAAGCGCAGCACCTGGCGTCAGACCACAGGCTAGATAGCCCGTGTGTCCATGATGCAACAACTGGACTGAGTGTGGGTGTGCAAGTGTGTGTATTTGTAGTGAAGATCAAGCCAGACCAGCTAGTGAGCAGGTGAGATGGCCTGGGAGCAAGGGGTGAGTGGGCCTCCAAGGGCCAGCCCTGGGTGTGAGAGCCCTTGTGTCTTGAGGGGCAAGAGCATAGGGGGGGTGGCTATGGGAGCAAGGGAGTCCTGGTCAGCTGCATGTGGGTGGGCAACAGTCTGTACCAGCACCTGGAGTGGGGCTGTGGCCTTGGGGATCCTCATGTCCAGGTGCCATCAACTAGGGAGACTGGGATCCAGGGGTAGCTACAGACTGAGTGTCTGAGCCCAGCTGCTGGAGGGATCCACTTTGTACATATGTATTTATATTCTCACTGGTAGACCCCCATCCTGCTCAGGGGCGGGGGCAAGATGAGGCTGTCGGTGCTGTCTGTGTTTGTGTAAGCACTCTAAGTGTCTGTTTGTGACCTGTAGGCTCAGTCACATAGATATGTATATAAGTATGTATGTATATATGTATGTATATATAGATTTATATATGTATAGAAGTATTTATGTATGTAAATGCATGTACAGGGCACATACTTTTCTTCTTTTTGTGTTTGTGCCTCCTGGGAATACATCTTCAACCATGCTACAGGGGACATGGGCCAGAGGGCATGGATCTGGAGGCACGGAGTTGCAGCAGCCGCCTTGCCTCTCTCAGGCTGCTGGATCCAGCAAGGTGTATGTTCCTTTAACATCTGGCACAGTCGGCAGGAGCCAGCTGAGCTGTGAGTATTCTCGAAATAGCAGACAATATGGGGAGGGAACTGATCCTTTTGCAAATGTGTTCTATCTGTTATAATTATTTACCAAACCTTTGGAATATTGCGAGGGAAACCCCTGGACTAACCAGGGTGATGGACTGAGAAATACGTACCGAATGCTGTGTATATGAAGACTGGTGTGTAAATTGGCTTTGCGAGTAGAGTTGGTTTCTTTTGAAAAACTGCTAGCCACCATAAACTGAGTCCTAACTATATTGACCATGAAGCAGGTCGAGACCGGAAAGCTAAGGCTAGGTTCTCTGCAAACCAGTTGTCGGCAGTTGAGTTACAAAGAGGTATTGACAATTGCAAATGAGTGGCCTCAACTTACAGAAGAGTTTCTAATTTTACGAAGTCTGGTAATAGGGCTCCAGTTTATACAGGAACACTATGGGCCTTTAGGAGGGATGAAAGGTGCAAATTATAGCCTCACCTTCCTACTAAGGATTTTCCCTACCTCCTTTGTCTCTACACCCTGCCTTTTTAATTCTTTCTTTGAAATGAAACTTGTAACTGTAAATACTGTAAATATGGGGATAGTGCATATGTGAACGCTGTTAATAATGTGCCGAGTGCAGCTGTGCGATTCCCTCACGGGGTGTATACATGTGCTCTGTGTGTGTGCGTGCCTGCTGGGAATACATCTGCAGCCTCAGTACTGGTTGGACCTGAGGGCATGGAGCTGTGGCAGACTTGCTGTTCTCAGGCTATCCGATCCAGCATGTTACATTTTCCTCTAAAATCCTGGGCTTGCTGAATTGCTATCACAAGAGTATCCAGGAGTTCCTTCAAATGGCTTCATCTGGGAAGAAGGAGAAGGGAGCTAAAAAGAGGTGGTGCAGGGTTTTCCTTGTTAAATATGGAAGAAAAGGACAATATAAAGTTTTGTTTGTTTTAAAAACTAGAGAATTGCAGCACATTTCACAAATGCCACTGTTTCCTATATCCATCCTCCCAGACATTTTCATAGCAAGGAGGGTAGCAGTGCTTGAGGGAGCTGGATTCAGTTTAGATCCACAAAGATGCCTTGGAGAGCAGCTTTGGACTGGATGACTGGACAGGTAGTGCTGAGTGGCCACCAGAGAGCAGAGCCCTGGGGTCAGCCCAATGACCTCTGCAGCTGACCGCTGTCAAGACTACAGGAGAAAGGTGAAGCAGGTATGGGCAATAGAAGGGCAATAGAGAAAAGCAATCTTGAGTGTGTCAGAAGGTCACTTCTCCACTCTGTCTTTACTGCCTACTTTGAATAGGAAACAGCTCAAGCAAAGCACAATGCTGATGTCCCAGATGTAGAAGATATTTTACAAAAAGCAGTAGAGTCCTTATCACTAGGCAAGATCCTTCTGACACCCTGGTAATCGTTACTCAGTACATTAATGACTTAAAATAATGCTAGCTGTTTCATAACCTGCTAGCAGGCTCTACAGAGAAGGATAGCAAGGGTATATGGGACATTACTTAGGAGGGGTGTGAGGTTACAAAAGGAGTGTGAGGACACAAGGCCTGTTGAGGCAGTACAGAAGGGCTGTGCTGGGCTCTAATGCAATATATATATAAACAGAGCTGCTGGACTGAGCTTCCCCCCAAGCTGCTCCTGGGATTTGCTTCAGATCAAGCCACTTTGGACACTCAGAGACCATCCCCAGGGTCATTCATATGTTTGCAGCAATGATTATCGGCCTGTCCTTGTCCAGGATCACTTCTCAGAACTATCTCATATAACAACACAGACACACACTTAGCTTCTTTAAGAAAGGTGATATACCTTCTCACATGGCTTTTAGATATTCATTAAGGCAATACCAGCTGGTTCTTCCACCTATCCACCTATTTTTGATTCTCCACTAGGTTTGTGGAATATGACTTCCCTTTACAGATGCTATTTTTCTCAGTATGTTATATTTACCAGTGTGTCCTCAAATTCTACTCATTATTAGCTTCTACTCTTTTCCCAGTACAGGCACCAGGTTTACTGGGCCACAGTTCCCTGAAACACTTTTTAAAAATCAGCATTTTACTAGACAACTTCCAGATCTCTAAAAGCAAGGCAGTTTTAGAAAGCTCACACACCACAGCCAACAGTTCAGCTGTTTCATCCCTGCGCCTTTTTGGAAATCCCGTCTGGTCTTGGCCACTTGTTACTATTATTTTGTCTGTTTGGCAACAGGCAGAATGTACAATCATCATCATTTTATTAGCTGAACAATTCTGGCATGGAAGTCAAGCTGGTTTTTTCGCAACACCGTTTTTTCTCTCTGCTGCTACTAGATAACATTCCAAATAAGCAATATAATTTGCTCTTGTAAAGAAGCTGTAAGGACCAGCTCTAAGTGGGAACAAACAATCTGTACTGTTTCAATTGCTCCTGCCTGTACTTCTGGTTTTGCTGCCAGAATTAGCTGGGAAAAAAGTGATTTGTTGCCTTCACAATGCCAAGGTACAATTGCCTTCACATGGCCTGGTAATGAATTGCTTTCTAGTTTGGTTGCCTCAGGAAGGGCAGAAGGAAATAGAAGACCTGTCATTTAAGGTGAAATAGCCCCACAGTCCACAGGGTAATAAATAGTTCTTGTCAGTAACTTGCACAGAATATGGATTGCTGCCAACTTTACAACTGCTGAAACAACGTGAAGATATGATCATATCATTGCTTTATGCTGGAAAAAAAGATAGAACAAAAAATTTAGGATAGAGATCACCTTTCCCCCAAAATACACAATATATATAATTGACCATTTTGCAGTGTTCAGAGGTTAGCTGAAAGATATCTTCAATGCCCATGTTCCAGTATTACAACAGGGGTAGTTGACAGCTGTGAAAAAATCTTGCAAATATATTTTTAGAAAGGAATCCCTCAAAGATTATCATTAATTCTATTTGGCCTTGGTGCAGTGTCAAACTCATGCTCAGTGACACAGAAAAATCAGCATGCAGTATCATACACTTTTAACAAGTTTAGATTCACTTTCTTTTCCCTTCACATAAATTATCTTTCAACTTTCATTAGAAAAGAGTGTCATTTAAAGTCAGGCTGAGAAGATGAACTTTTAGTACATATTTTCAAAACTCAATACATTTGTTTCTATTAAATGCAGGAACCCTTGCTGAGTTCAAAAATGTGTTTGAAGATACATCTTTCCATGAATATGCATTTATTTTACCATCACTGATCATTTGAGCCTAAAAATCATTCTGTCTAATCTGAGAAGAGCAGTTCTCACTCTTCTGCCCATGGAATAGGAGACTGTATGCCAAAAACTTTCAATAAACAGAACATTACCAAATGAAACTGTGGGGTTACCGTGGCATTAAATTGCAGTGAGTCATGTCACAGTTCTGCGTCTTGTGGATGCTGTTTCTTTTTCTCCTTTTCTCCAGAACCAGTCCCACACAACTTTGCAAATACATAATTTATAGCACAGGGAACAGGTTTTATCCCATAATGAACGCTGATAATGTATATGATAAAGTATCATTGTGGTTTTCAGAGACCTGCATGAACAGTTAAAGATACAGTCCAAGCTTACAAAATTACTAGTGCAGATTAATGATCTTAAAGGCCAGGCAACTTTGCATCACTGAAGATGTAATGGAAGAATCCTACATGAAGGCTAAAGCCACAAAAAATTGTATTTTCAGAAGCTGTTTAAATTGATGGGGGACAACAAGAAGTTAGTTGCCTCTCTTCCCCTTTCATTCTTCCTGGCGTACTGCAATAACAGCAACACAATAACCTGTAAGATGCAGTGATAAAAAGTCTGAAATGGTATGTTATGAGGAACAAATATGTGTCTGCTTAAAGGTCTAGGAAAAGGGGGTTGGGTATGAAACATGAAAATAGCTATACTAGTTCAGACCAAAATGTCCATCTGTCCCAACGGTGTCAGACAGTTGCAGATATAGCAACTTATCAATCAGTGATTTGGGGACTTAGTATAGGCAGGTTTACTTCACTGGCCACTTCTTGTACTAGGAAAATTATCTCTTCATGATCATCCAATGGAAAAGATACTGGGTAACTGTAATAGGATCAAAGCTATTTAGTGCTATGATGTTGCATCCCGCACTAAATGCAAGGAACTGAGTCATACTGCCAAAAGCACAGGAACAGAGAAAACAAACACTCTTTTATCCACAAAGAGCAAAGAATTTATAAGATAATCAAATGCACAAATTTTGCAGGTTGTGCTTTGCATGGTATCTAACCTTTCAGCTACCAAGACAGGCTTACATTTACATTTTATATATTGTTTGACAAAGCCAGAATTATGAGAGCTCATGAAGAAGTTGTTTGCGTGATGATGCCTTGATTGATCAACCCATGTAAATAGCAGAACTTACAGAATTCCATGAATAACAGAATTTACAGAAACCATGCAGATGAATCAGCTGGTACAACACATGTTTAGAAACTGACACAATAAATGCGTGGCACATTTCTTGACAGAAAAATTGCTGTAAAAGACTCCAGCCATACTTATGCTTTTGATAAATTCACATCTGCATATATTATGTGAAAATAAGTAGTATGAACAACAGATCAGTCAAAATGGTCAATAGACTCATCATATCAATATCATATCTATATCTGCATAGATATATATATAGTACTTCTAGAACTTACCTGGTATGTTTACCTGGTATGAATTGACTTAAAATGTACTTTCAACAAATCTTCCTGGTACATGATGTTTTCTGAGTCTTTACATGCAATCCATTTGGTTGATTGTTTTTTTAACTTAAACTTTGAAGGTTCAGTTTACCTAACTAATTTTTCCTTGGCCACAAGAGAAGTCATCTTTTATATTTCATTTGCTCAAAGGAGACATTATTCCCCCACTCATACAATGGGAAGCAAGGTAGACATTGAGATCCCTGAGTCATTTAGCTCCTCAGTGCCTTACTGGGATGCCCCAGAAAGTCAGCATGCTCAAGGACACACATAAAACCTTTCCTTGTCTTTGTACACTCCTGTTCTTTCAATGTAATGGCCCTGCAGTCACAGGAAAGCAGGCCTACTGGACGGTTATCAACAGGGGACACTCTCCTTTGGGAATAACACTGATGTCCACATATACCCAGGAACTTGGGAGCCCTCTTAAAGGACAACTATATACTCTGGAAAACAAAAAGAAGCAGCAATTGTGGATGTCTGTCTTATCTAGAAGATAATGTTCCTCCTCAGACTGCTCCTGAATTTCTGAATTTTTTTGTTGCTTCGTAATGTCCTGTGTAAGGTCGGTACCCCCAAAATATACATTCCCTTCCCACATCCTCTCAGCATCACCAGATTAGAGTTCCTGAAGGACCTGAACAACTCTAACCTTGGGTCACAACAGATATTGAGAAATGCTGGGAAACCCTGTTTATGCTCTGCAAACCAGTCCCATCACACAGTACCTCACAAGAAGAGTCACAAGAACAATGGGGCTGCCAGCCATTTTCTGGGGCCACAACAAAGTGTACACCCCATGCTATTCCATTGCTGAACTTCGCAGTGCTACTCTCCAGCCACTATAGCCTACAATGCCTCCGGATCACAACTTACCCTTTCGTGGCCATTTTGGACAAATGCCTCTGCACTCTGGCTTCTTCTCTCTCTCCTTGAGGGACTTTTCTGGTTTCCTGGCTCCTCATGCAGGTTTTCAGAGAAGACTGTACCTGAGCCAAAGATAGTGAAGATACAGCGTGCCCTGAAGATGGTATGGACCTGTCTCCACCGTTCTAGTTTGGTGGAAGCAATAATGTTTTATTTTCAGTATTCCAGAGGCATAATAAATGGTGTGCAGAGGTGCAGGGCTTCTTTACACATATTTGGGATTTCCTGAGGGAGGCAGCGTCAGACTTCATTACCTGTGAAGAAAAGAGAATTAATTTTGTCAAAATAAAAGAGAGGTTCTGGTTAAAAGTTCTTTCTATCTGCTGGCAGCAATCATGAATCTGGGACTGTCATCACCTATAAGGGTAGTTCCTTTTGGCTGGGGGAGATACGCAGTCTGGAAATAGTTTGCTAGTATTCCTGAAACTCATCATCTCCACCACCTGCAGTCCCTTGTTTCTCATGAGCCCAGGTCCTCCCTTAATAACTTGTGAATTCCCAGCCATGCTGCAAGATTATCCTTATTCCTTGTCCTTCATTCTAGAGGTCCTCCTTTGGGGCAGTCATTCTCATTGACCCCTGCAGTCAGATGCCCTGCATAGGTGCCATCCATTACGCCTTCTGGCAATGAATTATATCTCCTTTCATCTGTTTTGAACCATCATCCTGCTATTTTTATTTGCTGTTGCATAGTTCTTACCTAAAAGAGACGTTGAATACATCTATGACACTCAGGATTTTTTAGATAATATAGATTTATTACCTTCTCCACTGAATCTTTTTCAAGCTGGAGAATCAAAGTCTACTTAGTCATTCCTCAGGTGGAGGTTATTCCATACCAGAGGGCAGGTCGTAATTTAAAATTCTATAATATTATAAATGTTTGTAATGCTTATAAGAGTGTAGTAAATAATAGACTAGTCATACTGATACTGATTTGTGGCAAACACTTGGATACTTGATATGCCAAACTAAATACAGTGATTTGTACTGTCTTCTTAAGATACCTTAAACTGTGTTGATATTTATGAGTTTATATACTTTCTTGTTAAAATAATAATACTAATAGCACATAGATCTGTCACTGGTTTTCATTTGTATGTATTTTGGTAAGCTAGGACACCACAAAACCAGAGCAGTACACACTACACAGATTAAAAATTGTTTAATTGACATATATCAAAATGATTCTGTATGTGTAGGGTCACAAGTGGGTGGGTGTGCTTTTGGAAAGGATTGATTCTTCACCATATACTGTTTTAATAAAAACAATGACCCAGGAGAAAATGCAAAATCACTTTTATTACAAAAGAATTAGATGAGTCAGATATAAAAGACAAGATAGTTTCTGACACAAAGAGTAATCATGGTTCTGTTATCCCTATGGTTAAGCTAAAGATGCACATAATTAAAATGCAAATGTAAGTGCGTATAGCAAATAATGAAGAATGCAGCCTGTAATACAGATGGGGGCGTGTGTGTACCAAAACCAGCTCTTGAGACTGCTAAAATGTAAAAAGTGCATGCAAGTTTGGTGCTGCAACCAGCACAGCTAATTTGAATCTTTGATATATAGCAATTGGTCAAAGAAAAACACAGTAATAATATTATCTTCACATCTGAGTAGTTATCATTGTTACTTCATGTGGCGTCTGTGCTCACATTTCAGGCCAGACTGTGACAGACTGGCAACGACTGATTTAAAAAAAAACAAATAATGTAACAAAAGCATTGAAAAACATACTAAAAAAGACTCAAGAAGCAAGAAAAAAGGCCTGAATAGGACACGTCTCAACACTGCATGTTGCAATGCCAGACTTGAAGGAGTCCATTTTCTGTAATAGAATCCAATATACCCTCTTAGATGCCTTTACTTCCTATACAGTATACCTAAATAGTAGGCATCCTGAACATAATCCAAAACAAACAGCCAATGAGAACTGTGTAAATGCACCAAGGACATTCCCTAGATCAAACCAACATGAAGCGATGACAACAATGCATCTGAAAATCCATCTGTTTCCGGATAGGGATCTGGGTCAATTTTATAAAGAGGTGATAAGATTTCATGGCCTCTAAAGTTTAAATGATTTCCTGAGAAATGTTTCTTCTGCCTTTAAAATAAAGAAAAGATGAGGTAATGATGACAAATCTACTTTGCTGCCTCATCTCGTGTACAAAACAATCTAATGGTAAGAGCATTTACCCAAGCTGTGAGACCTGAAATCAACTCTTACTGTCGCTTGAGGAATTCAGATCCCAAGCTCTCATTCCCATAGCTATATGGCTCTCAGTAAGCTCACAGCATGTGCATAGGCCCATGTGGGAATGGATTGACATTCTCAACATTCTTTCTGAAGTTCTACTCTCCAAGAGCAAAAAAAAAAAAGGAAAAAAAAGGAGTCTACAGGAGTGCTTGGGACACAGGCAGAAAAGCAGTGATGACTTCCTAACCTACTGGTTAGGAAATCCATCTGTTTAGCTCTACATGCTAAACCTTATTCAAAGGCCTCTTTGTATATTTCATAGCAAGCAACTACTGATTAAATAGCATAAATGGACACCTCCTTGCTGGTGATCCTACAGAGCTGTGGTTATCTCTGTCTCTCTCCCATTTGTTCTTACTCAGAACACTTCAAATTTTTCCTTCATATCAGAGCAGCTTCAAGAGGAAGGATGAAGAGTTTCATTCTTTGCTTTCCTCATTGTAACTATCTTGTAATTGAGTGATAAAGCTGCAGACTAAATTAATAATAATAAATGTGAAATGATGCCCATGAGAAAAAATTAATCCCATTTTTACACACAGAAATGGGTTCTAAGATGACCATCACTACTCAGAAGAGATCACACAGATACAATAGCTATTCCTCTGAAAACATTAGCTTCCATGCTTGGTAATGGTTCAAAAAGGGAAATCAATTGTTTTACGCTATTAGGAAAGGAATAGAGCACAAAGAGAAACTGTTACATGAGTGTATAAATACATGATGTACTCACAGCTTGAATACTGCATGCAGTTCTAGCTACATGTACCCCAAAAGGAGATGAATGAACTGGGGAAGGCTTAGAGAAGGACAATACTGAACAAAGCAATGTGATTGCTTCTGAAATAGGAATTATTAAGGAGTATAAAAGCATGGGTGGAAAAAGAGAATAGATAGGAAATAAAGTTTCACTATAGGTGACACCAATTAATTTTTCAGATGGATGGCTCAGAACAAATAAAAGTGGTTGCTCTTCATACATGCAGTTAATTTACTGACACAGGATGTTGTAAATGCTAAATGCTTACAGGAGTACAAAAATGACTGAATAAGTTCATGGAAGAAATCCATTAAGAACTATTTAATCTAAAGGCATAAGATCAGGATCAGGGATTCCTTGAACCATTAGCTTTTGCAGGCTGGGAGAGCACTTTGGGTAAGCAGCACTAAATGTGTACCCTGTTCTTATATGCTTTCCTGTACATCTGTCCTGGCCATGGCTGGGGATAGAACAATGGGTTTGAGGGACAAAATATGGCTGTTTTTATGTTTTTGTCTAAAGGTTTTATGGGATGAAGTGGCCCATGGCAGAGGAAGGAATTATATCTAGGTCTCTCACTGAAGGAGAGGAAGGTGGGAGGAAGAAAGCAGCTGATTTTAGAGTTTTCAGTCCCACCTACTTTGTGTAAGGTAATTTTGTGCTTTCTCTGATTAATAGCTCGTATACTGAGACAAAGGAATAGAGAACAGAAATACGGGATACAATTCATGGGATGTAGCCAACTGACACCATTTCAGACAGCCCTGTATTTGACAACAATTACTCTCAACTACATCTCATCCCCCAGTCAAAGCTCTCAGAAAATTCTGATCTTCATCCCTATGTGTCAACATTTATGCAGCCAACATAGCACCACTTAGACAACTACATTTAGAAGACACCTGTTACTTCTACTCACCACCACCTTCATAACTAATATCCAGTAGCTACCACCCTTGCTAGTCCTGCCAGATCAAAGATGAGGCCAATGCACACCTCCAGCAAGAGATCTTGAGAGAGTGATTAGGCTGTTACAGAAATGGCAAGCGCACACAGACTTGAGAATCGATAGTTTAAGCAGAGAGAATAGGAGATAAAAAGCAAGCAAATTTTGTGACTGATTCCTACGCTAATCTAGGGCAATAAATAGGTTAGATTAAGTAGGGACTGCAGACTGGAAACTACATAGTGCCCAGCACTAAGAACCTGAGGAACATCAGGGGCAGCACATAGACATGGATAGTTTGGGTTAGAGATAGGTCAGGGTCTAGGACCCAAAGACAGTTAGGGACAGATTTGGGCTAGGGAGCATGGAAGGACTGCAGGTGAACATGGGGAGGGATGTGAACTAGGAATGAGGCTGGAGATAGTTATGTGTAGCAAAATCCCAAGATGTTTGGAGAAGTGTACATCCATGACTAGAGACGATGAAGAGAGGAGTGGAGAAGAACACCATCCTACCATAATATTCTATCCCCACACAGCTTCTTCAAACAAATCAGTGTTGCATTTATGATCAGGTACTGCCATGTAATACCTCTTCACCTGTGACAGGCTCAGTTCATAGTATGCTGCCAGTGTCACCATTTCCCGCAAATATGAGTTGGCTGTGCTGTCATCACACTGGTAACCACTTGTTTACCACATGGCTTACTAATGACTGCCATTAAACAGGGAGTTCAAAGGTGGACTGGCTTTGGAAGATGTGGTATGGATAGGTAGTCTGTGCAAAAGATGAAAAAGGGCTTTTATTCAATATATGAACCAAAACTTCAGAGACAACACATAAACCCAAGCATTCGTACTTTCACATTCTACCTCAGTGAGACATCCTCGCTGAAGGAGATGGCAGTGGTGATAACACTTGTCCAACGGTGTGTGCTGCAGTGAAAAATGGTTATAGTGGTTCAAGAGGTCAAGGATGCAGTGGAAGGATGATGGTGAGCTCCCACTGGTGGTACCTTACTGGTACAGGTGGTGAAGTGGGAAGTTCCCCCAGCAGTGACAAAGTATCAGTTGTGGACAGTCACCTCTGAGGGGCACGTAGTGCTTATTTGGGGACATTCCTCCATTCCTGACAGTGGAATTTCCTCCTCTACACTCATGACTTGGCAGGGAGCACATCCTCAACTCAAAAGCCGTCACCATGTCCAACTAGACCTTTGTTGTGAATGAGGTCTCCACCTACACACTCCTAACACAGGGAACTGGTATCGGGCAGGGCTCCAGTAAACGCTTGTGAAAAACTTAAGTCTCCCACACCAAAACTATTGCACCTCTGTGATGGAGCATGTTAAGTGATATTAGAATGCATGGCCACCTCCTCCAGCCACTCCAGCCCAGTAACCCTACCTGGCCCAGCCTGGTGCCCAAGGACCCAGGGTCTCTGCCCAGCTGAGGGACGCAACTGCCGCTTTCCTGTTTGTGGGTTCAACCAGTAGCAAAGCTGCGCACGTGTCCCAGAGACACACACAGAGACACAGAGTAAAACACACAGAGGATACTGACACAGG
>NW_009186971.1:0-9920 GCF_000690835.1 Fulmarus glacialis | reverse complement strand
TGGCCACAGAGACTGCCACTGCCAAGGTGCTGCCATCAACAGCACCCACACAGGGTGCCATCAACAGGACCCACATCACACAAGCACAGACACATCCCCTCCTCCTCTGGGACTGGCAGAGACAGGAGGTCACTAGTGCAGACACACACACACATACTCACCAGGTTCACATGCACATTTGCAGCTCCCTCAAGTCCCGCATGGCCCCTCTGTCCCCCCACCACCCCTGCTCAGACCCCCACTCGCTCCAATAGCTGATGCTGAGATCCCACTGGCTCCATCATCTGACACCACAGCCCAGGGGTGCCCCCAGCCTGACTCCAATAGCTGGCACCAATTTTTACTCACACACACAGAGGCCTCACCAATAGCTGGCACTTAGTCCACGAATGCACATGCATACATGGGATAAAGAGTGAGATTACACAAAGAGATAGTCAAGAAAAGATTTAATAAGAAGATGTAAGAAGACAGGACAGACTGTGGTGATCAGGTGCAGGGCTCAGCCAGACAAGCGAACTGACTGGCCCCATTTTACATGCGACCGGCCCCTTATGCCCTTTTCTGTTTACCCCCATCTTTGTTCCTCCCTGCTCCCCCTTCCCCTGCATGTCCCCTTATGGGTTTGTACAGCTCTGTCAGTTCCTGCATCTACCCCAGCCCTGTCTGGGATCTCCCCTGGTTCACAATCTTATCTGAAGTCCAGGTTGATCTTCCTGGAAGTGGCGCCTGTAGCCCATCAATTAGTGTGACTGGTGAGGTTTGTTTCTTCTCATTGTCTCCATGTTTGTTTTGTCAGGTCTGTGTCTCTGTATATGTTGTTTCTGGTTCCCCCTTTTACCTTAGTTTCCCTGATCTGGTAACCTTGCTGGAATAAACATTTTCACACTCTCACATGCCTTCATCAAGTAATGTCACTGACCGGGTTTGCTTCCCATCACCCTTATGATTTGTCAGTCAGGTTTGTGTCCCAGTATGTTCTTCTTTATGGCTTCCTCCCTTTCTTACTGTCCCTTGTGGTGTCAAAAAAGGTCCTTAACCAGTTACTTTTAAAGGAGCAGGCACTCTCCTTCCACAAACCCTTACAGAGCAAGTCAAAGTTATTCTGGTTCGACATTCAGCCTGCTCCATGACATCCTCTGCAGGATAATGGAGTGGCACAGAAGCCAGGCTCCTTCCCGCAGGCTGAGACCTTGAGTATGCCTGCAGGCCTCAGGTATTGTAAATCTACAGGCCAGAACTGCAAGTCGGCCTTGTGGTCCATAAGCAGTTGTCTTACTCTATCCCAAGCTTGAGGCTGGTTTGAGGCTTGTCAGCACCCCATACAGTGGTATAAAGAAATTCAATGAGAGAAAAATTCTGCCTCACTAAGCTTTCCTCCTTCTCTATTAGCATGTGTAGATAGACAGAGAGGATATGATGGGATCCATTAAAATCATAGTCCATAAAGAAATAATTGTGCACAATTAGAAAAAAAACATCTTGCTGGTTAAAGCAAGCTCTTGAAGTCAGGAGCCAAGTGTTGCCTTATTTGGCATTATCAGAGCTGTCTTTGGGTTCCTCCATCCTCCATCCTGGCACAGAGCAATGTGAAAAGAACAGGTCAGTGCAGCAGCTGACTTCATACAACCTTAAACCAATCCTGTCTCTGAGTAATTAGCAGAGAGATCAGAGCTTCAACACGTTTACAACTAAAGAGTAAATTATTATTGACCAAAAATAGAGCACTTGAATGCTGTGTGGGCAGGAGGTTACATATAAAGAGCCATAGCTGAAGGCAACCTTATTCTTTGTTACCTCAGCACTTCATGGTAAGTTCCATCTGCTTGCTTCATACTCTGACCATGGCATCTCCACAGCTCTGCAAAAAGGTGGAATACGTAAGGGCATTTTCCTCTCATTCCCCACTTCTAACGTTCCAGGTCATGCTTTACATGCAATGCCAAGGTTATAAGACCCAAACCAGTGTGGTGGGACAAGCAGAAGCAGAAAAGCCATGCCATGCCATTCCTTGGAGGGACCTTCTACAAACTTTGCTCCTTCCAAGCCCTATGAAAGGCACAGGAAAACTAACTCTGAAGGCAGTTGAAATTTATTGGGAAAATATATGTAATGTAGCTGATCTTTTCCTAGACATTAGATTTATTTTCTGCAGATCACAGTAATGTGGGGAAGAACATGAGATTTTCTGTGGGATTTGGCTCTAGTTCAAGAGTTGTAAGGCTCTGTGTACAGTTCAGTTGTTGGGAGAGACTACTCAAGGTGTATGAATGCTTGATAGAGCATATGCTCCATGGACTATGGACAATGGACTGTTTTTGATTTAACTCTTTCTGTTCTTTCTTTAACCATTCCCACACAGATACTGAAAGCAGATTTCCTCCTCGGCTTTCTGAAGGTAAGGGTTTAGCAAATAACTTGTCGTTTTGCTAACTGATCCTGAGCAATGAGTGAAGCTCACCCAGACAATGGCAAGGGCAGGTGCAAAAGACCATGTTGTAGAACCAGGTTCATTGAAAAGGATATATGCTATTTTAATCAGTATTTCCTACCAGTTCTTGGTAGGAAATATTCCATTTATCAGGGAAAAAAGGTGACAGATGCTTAAGCTTAGCCAAGAGGACATGAGAGACAGTGATAGTAATGTCTTTTTGTGATGTAACCTGGGATTCTGGGATTTATAGACGATTAAAATTCACCTCCTACCACCTCCACAACTGCTGGAAGCCTGAAACTGAGGTTTTGTTCAGAGAGGAGGCTCAAAGTACAATTCAGGAAGAGTCTAAGCTTATCCTGCCTTAAGTTAGTTTCCTCTGGGGTAAGGTCTAGAACATTATATGCTACTTTGGGTTATCACACAGGTCCTGAAACCAGAACAAAGTTCAGGACGATCTTGTCTCCTGGCTGATAGACAGATCTGTTTATGTACAAAGAGTCACCTTTACAGAGAACTTAATATGCACCATTCCCTTCTAGGTTTTCTGGGGAAGGTTAGTGATTGAGTGACTAGGAGAGTTCACCAGAGCAACAGAAGGAACCCTCCACACATATGCCTTCCATCCTAATACCAAAAAATGCTCACTGAAATTGGAGCTGAAAGGGATGGAAGTACAGGTTATTCTCCCAGAGGATGTCTTCTCCTCTGTTCATGAATGCGTAAAAATCTAAATTTTATACTATTTCCTATCAAAGACATACAGTAGTTTAACAGACTGTGCCCCCCGAGAAATTTTCTGATAACCTATTGGCATTTTCTGATACTCTGCTTGACCTTTTCATGGACACTGTGAAATAATTTCTCTCTTTCTTTCATGTTGCTTCCCTTGAGCCACTCAGAAGCAGAATCACATAGGCAAAAATGCTGGGCTCTATATACATAGAATAATACTTTCAAAGTACTCTAAAAGTTCTGGATTCTGTGCTTTGAAATTCCTATTAAAGGGTCTTGAGAGATGCAGTCTGTCAAAGTCCTGCAAGGTGCATATCTCATAGCAGAAAGGTTTTGCTGAGAGATGAGCGCTTCTACAGCAATGTGTCCAAAAGCAGCATTACAAATGGTTTCAGACTCCTTTCATCATTTTCTTGCACATAAAATCGCTCCATGTTGATTGATTCAGTACTGTAATGTCTTGGAAGTATCCATCTAAGTTGTTCAATTCTGTCCCTCTATCTTTTTTTTTTGTACCATAGTGCATCAGACAGCCATGAAGTAGCAGGAGTTTAGAATTTTTTTTTTTTTTTGGCTAGCCTGTATATTAGCTTGCCTGGGGAAGAACGCTCTGTTTATACTAGTTCTTGCCTACATTATTTCCGCCTGTGTTATTTCCAGATGCCCTTGAATTATCCACATCAGTCATTCTGACTGTAGCAACGATAGCATCTATCTGTTTTGAAGAATTTTTACTAGATATTGCTAAAAATGTAAAATAAAACTGAGCATAAAGCAGTTTTCCAAAATATTTCTACTAGACAAATCCCTAACTGAATGACTGGTACATATTGGTACACATTAATTGTCTTTTAATGATTCATAACCAATATTACTCTATATAATATGCTAAAGCTAAAAGGTACTTTGTGATTGAAATTCTTTGAAATGTTATATCAAGTACTTATTTACCTAGATAATACTACGCTATTAATTATTGCCTTCAATACACATTATATTCCTTTATTAACTAATTTTGCCACAGATCTAAAAGATGTTTTATATTTTCTTCATATGATAAATAGGTTTGGCTTTAGATAGGTGATAATTGACCTTCACAATTTGTTCCAGTGCTTGGTACAGACAGTAACTACTTGAATTTTTCCTGCTTGGTATTAAAACATAGAAAACAGAAGGGTGCCAAGAATACCTCCACTTAGAAATGATGTGTGAGAGCCAATCTGCTTAACTTACAGACCTTACTTGTGTCTAAATTTTCAGATGTCTAATGAATCAATCTGTCTAAGTGGCTATGTGTATGTGGCTTTGAGAAGTATGCGGTTATGCAGCTGTGTGAATAGCAGGTGAAGATACAGCAAGAGACGCTTTTGAAGATTTCTAGCTTGATATTCTCTCTGCCCTCACTTGGGCACACAGGCATCCCGTTTAAGGAGGATGTCTTCAAAGACAATACACCTCTGTTTACAAAAGGAACTTTCTTTATTAGGACTTCTTCAGTGGATACTTAAAATTGAGGCAGAAGTTAAGTGCCTGATGTTGATTAGTCCTCTTCTTCCTTTTAGTCATTGAGCACAACCACTTTCTGGATAAATATAAATTACAAATGCACAGGCTCTCTGAAACTTTTCTGAATTCCTCCAGAGCAACTCCAGCCATGAGTTCAGATGCAGAGATGGCAATCTTTGGAGAAGCTGCTCCTTATTTACGGAAGCCTGAGAAGGAGAGAATTGAAGCCCAGAATCGCCCATTTGACGCTAAGGCAGCCTGTTTTGTAGTGGATGAAAAGCAAATGTATGTGAAAGGTACCATACAGAGTAGAGAAGGTGGCAAAGTCACAGTTAAAACGTATGATGATACAGTAAGTGATACCAATTGTTACTCATACATGATCACCCAGTTCAGGCAATTCCCTGGCTTAGATTTCTTCTCCTGTTGTTCCTTTCTGGGTTTGCCAGACTGTGTCTGTAAAGGATGATGAAGTCTTTCCCATGAATCCTCCCAAATTTGATAAAATTGAGGACATGGCCATGATGACCCACCTCCACGAACCCGCTGTGCTGTACAACCTCAAAGAGCGTTATGCAGCCTGGATGATCTACGTAAGTACCAGCAGCAGTCTTCCTTTGGCTAGCTCGGAGGAACTGCTCTGCCAGGCTAAGTGGAAGCCAACGTGCTGTCTCCCTTCCTCGCAGACCTACTCGGGTCTCTTCTGTGTCACCGTCAACCCCTACAAGTGGCTGCCGGTGTACAACCCGGAGGTGGTGGCTGGCTACAGAGGCAAGAAGCGCCAGGAGGCACCTCCACACATCTTCTCCATCTCTGACAATGCCTATCAGTTCATGCTGACTGGTGAGTCATTTGGCAAGAATGGGAAACCCTGATATACACAGGGCTGGCTGCTTGGTTAAGGAACAGTTGACATTTCAGGAATCTTAGGTGCTGTTCTACTCAGTGCCTGATGGCAACAGGTCCCATTGTCCTATGGCACAACTCAAGATTAGACTGCCTGTGGCACCTTAATGACCTCTGTGCTATCAGATAATGAAGGAAAGGCAGTAGCTAGCTATATGGCTTTGTGCCCACTCTCCTAGTAAGGAATTTAAAGAAACAGTAAGGAAAGAACACCGCAGAGAATCTGATTCCGATTAAACAATATTTAAGCCAAGGTCTATACATAAAAGGAAACAAATAGTAAGTGGGAAGCCTTATAAAGAACCACGCTCGGAGTTAGATTTTGGGCTGCTCCATCCCTTTGTGCACAAAAAAAATCCACACGCAGGCTAATGCAGAATTTACCTTATCTGGTTACAAAGTGATAAATACAGTTACAATATAGTTCTGTCCCTTGAAGTCAGTTAGTTATGTCTGAGGAACAGAAGCCCTCCACATCTCATTTGAACAGCTCTTTCTGTGACTTTGTTTTCAGATCGTAACAATCAGTCAATCCTTATCACGTGAGTATAATTTGGTTTGTGTGACAAAGCTGACAGAGAAGTAAAAATGTTTCCTGTTTCCTGTAGCAGTTAATATTTTCATTTCAACAGTGGAGAATCCGGTGCAGGAAAGACTGTGAACACAAAGCGTGTCATCCAGTACTTTGCAACAATTGCAGTTACTGGTGAGAAGAAGAAAGACCAACAGCCTGGCAAAATGCAGGTATGTCATTGGCTCCTCCTTCTAGTGTTTGTCCAAGACTTGCCTGCAGAGCAGAAATTATCAATGTGTATTTTGGGGTTGCAGGACTATCAAAAGACAGAAAGTGTAACACAACTGAGGAGACAGTCAGGATGCACAGTGCGAGCACACCTATGCTCTTTTACCCGTTACCTGGCCTCCATCCCTCTGAACATTAGTGGAACTCTACTTAAAGAAACATTTTCTTAATGTAGGAAAGGCCTTGGACTCAGTTTCTCTCCAGTTTCCATTTACACAGGGGAAGTCTTCACCAGGGAGAGGAAGATAATGTAAGACAGCAGTTTTCTCTGTGCTGTCTGTCTATGTATCTATCCATTAGTATTCTATGATATTGGCCACATCCACAGTACCTGAGTGGCTGCAAGTGTAAAGAGAGCAGTCAGCGCCCACTGGCACGTGATTGTACCATTCCAATTCCTTTTTTCATTCCCATTGACAGGGGAAGTGCAGGAACTCTGAACACCAGAGTGGTTGTGCTGAAGTTAAGAGTAATTTCAATTGCATCAGGTAGTAGTTTCCACTGGCTTGTTCTCCTGCCTGTGGTCAACGTAACAGCCCTGAGGGGCAGCATAAGAAAAGAGACAGATTTGGGACAGCTGGGACCACCTGCCTGACAGTTAGAAAGTAACCTCAGAAAGGATCCTTCCAGGGAAGAAAGCACATGCTCTGATGCCCCTTTCTGCTGAGCAGCCCAGCTGCTGCAATCTGAGCCCACTGGTGCGTTTGCAAGGCGTGGGCTTCATTCCCTAGCACAGAGCAAGCAACAAATGTCCTTGTGGCACAAGTGTGTGTCACCGCAGCCTGTGAGATGGTATGTGCATCAAAGCGGGTGACACATGTCAGCACGTTATTTGAGTACCCAAGGGCACAGCAGAACCTAAGGAGATTCCAAGGCTGAATATTCTTTTTGCACTCAGAGGCAGGTGTCTGTGATTGATGGGTTGTTATGGCCAAGGCAAGTTCATCACAAGCTCTCTTCCCATCAGCACCATTTCAGAATCTCCTGTGCTCAGCTTTCACCAGCTGCTCACTATGCCGGGACTGATCTCAGAAAAACTTTGAGACAGCTGAGAAATGTACTGACCATGTTTGATATAAGGAAAATCACCTGGCTCTCAGATGGACAACAACCTGTTCTGCCCTCTTCCAAGTTTATTCACAGAACACTCTATTTTTTTAGTGTTCACAATCTCTGTAACAGTAGTATGTGCCTCTTCATAAGAACATCAAATAAAACACTGAGGTTATAGTTCTGTCTAGCCCAGCATCCTATCTCAGATGCAGGCTGCAATCAGATGCCAGGCAAGAGTATATGAATAAGGAAGCATGTAACAGCATTTCCCCAGAATACTGTCCCAGCCTCCAGCACTTTGTCACCCAGCCTGTAGACAGGACTCCAGAATGAACTTGTGCAAAGAATTGCCATGTCTTCTTCCATGCTGTTCTCCATGCACGATGCTCCCTTGTGAGTTCCCTGGTCACAGCTGTGCACTAAAAAGAGGTTGGTGTTGGTGTAGTGAGCTGCACTGACACACACTTCTCTTCTCTTCTCTTCTCTTCTCTTCTCTTCTCTTCTCTTCTCTTCTCTTCTCTTCTCTTCTCTTCTCTTCTCTTCTCTTCTCTTCTCTTCTTCTCTTCTCTTCTCTTAAACGAGGAAGTTCATTTAGAAAGCTGAAAGATACATCTGAGAGGGCATTACTCTAGGAATTTTGGATTTTTTATTTAAAAAAAAAAATACAGAGCTTCATATGCTACTGTGTTGCCTTAATTTTATAGGGTCCACCTTCATGGTGGACTAATAAAAACTAATTTAAACCCGTTGTGCCATCTGCAGACAGTGTTGGGAATGGCGGTCCCTCTCCATTGCAAGATGTTAAAGGTTGCACTGAACACCACGTACAAAGATGCAGCAACTTGAGCTGTGCCGCTAATCTTTCTGGATAAAAACTGGTTTTTTTTTCTCATTATTTGTTTTCCATCTCTGTCTTGGAAATTACCCCTTGCAACACTTTCATGCCCTGACTACATAGGGATCAATCACAACATTGCTAGAAGCCTTGAGAAAAGTTTTGCTCTATCATTCAAAAAAAGCACACGGTGACTCTGCTTCCTGGATCATATTGCACAGAAAAGGAGAGACATAATGTCACAGAAGCCTCTTTCCTGCCATATTTTTGCAGTTAACAAGAGTGATACAATATCAAAACTTTACACGTTGATCATTCCTTGTGCAGTCATGCAGCAAAAAACCCAAAGATTTTCTGTTCTCTGCTTTTTTAAGTTTGGTGTTTGGGTCTCAGGCCTTGTCCATGTCCCACTCTTCTTTTTGAAGCATGTCTGGAGATGTATTTCTGCATTCTGAAAGGCTGCTGGTTGTTTGAATGCAATTGCAAAACCTTACATTCTCCCTTGCTAGGTGCTTCCTGCTAAAGGTTGTACCTCTCCCTGTGTGTCCTGGGCTCGAGTAACCTCCAGAAACAATCCCAGAATTTTCACATTTTCTTTAGTTGTCATGGCCTTTGTGAATGGGAATGTGGAAGCACCTCTCTCATACAGATTTAAAACTCCTGAGCCCCACTGTAGTGACTCTGTATATGATACCCAATATATGATAGCAGGTACAAGAAGGAAACAAAATATAGATCTGCCTTTCAGCATTCTTCCCTTTGAAACCAATGGCAATATTCATGAGTGATGGCTGATGAGTGCTTAAAAACTCTGCTAAATTTTAGGTTAAAATCACATATAAAGTGTAAAAATTATCTGTTTGTAGTATCTCCTTTGCAATATTTGTTATTAACCAGTACTGAAGTTTGATAAAAAGCTTTTTCTTATCCCTGTAACTAGGGAACTCTGGAGGATCAGATCATCCAGGCCAACCCACTGCTGGAGGCCTTTGGCAATGCCAAGACTGTGAGGAACGACAACTCCTCACGCTTTGTGAGTTCATTTCAGATTTGTTGGAATGCAGACATCTAATATATGCCTCATTCATTGACCGCTATAACCAATGGGTTGATCTGTACTGCTTGATAGGGAAAATTCATCCGGATTCACTTTGGAACAACTGGCAAGCTGGCCTCTGCGGATATCGAAACCTGTGAGTGGAGCAAGTTAGTGCATGCAGAATTTGTGCATTTGTGATCTCAAGTTTACCAGGAGACTAACAGCATCTCTCTTTTGGTTAGATCTTTTGGAGAAATCCAGAGTGACTTTCCAACTGGCCAGTGAAAGGAGCTATCATATTTTTTACCAGATAATGTCCAACAAGAAGCCAGAGCTCATTGGTGAGTGTCAGGGGTGCTGGGCTTGGCTCAGCGAGGGCTTTCTCTTTCTATTGTGACCTGCCCCGGTGCCACCAAAGGTGCCCTTTATACCTGCAGATCTCCTCCTTATCTCCACCAACCCCTACGACTTCCCCTACGTGAGCCAAGGCGAAGTCACTGTTGCCAGTATTGACGACAGCGAGGAGCTGCTGGCGACGGACGTGAGTACAGAGGAGCACCGGCGGGGCGGCCGCCGGACCGGCTGCAGCCAGGGAGGGCCGGCCGGCCCG
>NW_009186970.1:0-3248 GCF_000690835.1 Fulmarus glacialis | reverse complement strand
ATGACTCTATGATTCTATGATTCTATATATGAGTATGTATATGCATCTGGACTCTTAATCGGAGAGCCTTACCATCAGGTTAATAATCATGAAGAACTAGATACAATTACACACATGCCTTGCAACAGGACTGTGTTAGATGATAACCTTTTGTAGCCCCTTTCAGTGCTATTAATGAAATCCCCACTGCAAGTTTCTATTTTCATGACACCCGTACCTATGTTAGGGTATAACATTTTGGGGAAGCAAAAGGGTTGGAGGACTTTGTAATCTCCAGGTTTCTCCAGATTGTAGTGGTAGTGTCTCATTGCTTGCTTGGTTGCTGCTGTGAAACAAGCTTAGTTCCTGGGAGACAGATGTCAACCTCTGGAAACTCATACTATTGTTTGAAACCAAACCCCCAGAAGCTGATGGCTGAGTGGGCATGAAGGCTGGATCCTGACAGTGAAGGCCAGATGGCATGGGGAGTTCATACTACTGGAGGGCAATTCAGGCTGCTAAACAGAATCATCCAGTGCTGTTTATGGTGCTCTGAAGTTGCCCACCTGACCTTCAGCTGCGGCTCCAGAAGGATGCAGATCTCAGAATAGATGCTTTGTCATATATGTATACCCTGTGCAGATGTCTGATACCTGCAGATCTCCAAACAACAGTATCTCTCCTCGAGACTTATGGTTAGGAAACCAAATAGCTCTCACAGTGTTTGTAGCATTTAGGGTACAATCTGAAAGCTGAGAGTCCATCATCATCACCAATGGTGAGCACAAAATTAAATGCACTACAGGGCAGTGTGAGTGATGGAGGAGCAAAATGAATGTTGTTACATTTCTGGGTCCTGCACTCCGGTGAAAGCAGTTATGAAGCAGGGGCAGCAAGATGGTAAATGAAATAAATGTCTATATTACTGATAAATATTACTATACAGCAAAAGGATAAATGGATTTTGCCACCAGAAGAAAGATAATTTTTTTCCACATACATGGTTACATTTCAAGAAATATATCAGAAAATTGTACTCGGACAAGGGGGCTACTGCAGGAGTTTGTCCACTGGGTATGCAGCTTGCCACTTCACTGTGAAACATTGAGTGAGACTCCTTTCACATAGAGGTCAGCTGGCAGCCAACCTCCTCGTGCAACCCCTGGGGACCTCCTTACGGGTGATGGAGGCAAATGCACTTTCAGGGCACAAGCATCTGACCTGCTTTAGACATTTACAATGGTGCAAGAAGAATCTCATCCCAGAAATGGCTCCTTCCCCTCTCTGTTCATAAATGGGGAAACGATCCCCAAACGTACTTTAGAGATGGTAGAGCCTCAGCTGTGCCAGAGGACGAGGGGGCAGCACTTCACTTTTGGAAAGACTGCACTTGAAGTGGAAGTAAGGCTTCCAAGCGCATAGGTCTAGAGACATTTGAAGATGCAACAAAGACCAGAGGGGGAGAATTAAGGACCGAAAGAGCTGATCTGGGGACCCTCTGTACAAAGATGATGATCGAAACCACTGTAATGAGTGAGGTAGCAAAGAAATAGGACAGAAGTAGGGAGGCGTGCGAGCATCGGAGAGCCAAAGAGACACCTACTGCAAAAGGCAAGCATGGGTGTGAAGATCCCCTGAAAAATCTGCTTAGCTATGCAAATTTCAAGGAAATAAGTGGCAGTCGATTTTGGTGGATTTCTGTCTTACTCAGAAACCTTTACACTGAATATTTAATGTATCCTCAGGCCCAGCATCTTGAGGCAGGGTCTGCGGGGTCATACGAAACCACCCGTGCTCTGCCAAAAGCAGGCAAAGTCATCCAGCAGTTGCTCTGGGATTTCACTTCCATGGCACGACATCCAAGTGACAAACAAGCAGCCCTCTCTTGCCACACAGACACGCAGAGACCAAGCGATGTCTCCCTTCGTCTACGGCAAGTTTAGCGTCAGGTTTGCGGCTTCAGTTGTGTGACTGGAAATCTGGGACTGGTGATGCTTATGATCAGCAGTGATGACAATGTCACGGAAGTGAAAATGTGACA
Source organism: Fulmarus glacialis (assembly GCF_000690835.1). NCBI lineage: Eukaryota > Metazoa > Chordata > Aves > Procellariiformes > Procellariidae > Fulmarus > Fulmarus glacialis. The sequence continues at coordinate 1,228 of NW_009186970.1, read as the reverse complement.
AGCTTCGGAAGTGAAAATGTTTCTGGCTAACAGGATGCAGGGATATGCATGCTAATAAATGGCTGGATGTTAAATAGGAAAAACAAAACAACCCTAGGTGAAATCCATCAGCAACAGACCAAAATAAAACTTTATCATTACTATAATTAACATTGCAGTCTGACTGGCCTGCAGATGCATGGTGTTCCGGTAGGGACAGGGTTTCAGCAAAGAGATCATGTGAAAATAAACACTGCCAAGAAAGCATGAACATTTTGGAAGACTTTAATGCTGCACAGCTCCAGGTATGGTCCCGGGGAGCAGTGGGGTTGATATATGTGTGTGCGTATGCTTGTGTCTGCATGCCCACATGTGCACAGACACGGTGTCTGTCAAAATGCCACTGGTGGCCACTTGCGTGCAGTTTGGATGGACCCATACCTACGGCTAGACACATATGCTTTGGATTCCCAGTCAGAGAGAGCCCAGCTTGCGTGCAGTTTGGATGGACCCATACCTATGGCTAGACACATATGCTTTGGATTCAAAGTCAGAGAGAGCCCAGCATGCATCTGCCTTTGTTTTGGGGGCTGTTTTTATGTAAGGACCAGATACAGAGAAATGGTCCTCCATCCAGCACAAACTGCGGAGAGCAGGAGCTTTTCCTCACCTGCAGTATTGCCAAAAGCTCAGCAATGGCTTGCTAGCTTGAGAGCATCCATCCATGAGATGGAGCCTTGTGAGCTTTCTGTTCTGTCTCTACTCTTTTGAAATGCTTGTTGGTGGTAGCAAATGGTTATACAGAACATTTCTAAGACAGTACTCATTTCAGAGATGAAGGTAGAAACATTAAATCCCTTCCCCAGTCCTGCACCATTCTTGGGCATGCTGTAGGATTTGTGTCAATGTTCTCTCGGGAACTAATGCTTCTTCCAGTGAATCCTTTCCTCTGCATCAAGCTGCTTTTATGAACCATGGAGCAAGTCCCTATCTCAAGTTAGCTTCTTCGGACCTTAGCTGGTCTCGCAGCTTTCCTTGCTTTGTCTCCCTCATTTTGTGAGTCCCTTTGACTTCTGATATGCTCACACAAGCACTTAGTTCCTGTGGCTATCCATGAACTGGGAGCTCTGCTGAGCTTCTGGCTCCCAACTCAATACTGGGAGGGCATAGGGATACCCCTGCCCCCTCCAAGCATCCTGCTCCCCACACAAAGAAAACAAGAGGGTAGAAAAGCTCTGCAGAGGGACCT
>NW_009186969.1:0-22679 GCF_000690835.1 Fulmarus glacialis | reverse complement strand
ATATATATAAAAATAAAGCAGCAGGTTAAGATAATCACTGTTTTAAAAAGCCAAAATTGCTAATTTTCATACATCCATTGTAAATCGTTTAGCTTGAGATGCCTAAATAAGGTCTCCTTATCAGAGCTTCTTAAAAAAATTTGTGCCAAAACAGACTTTTAAGAAAGCCAATTAAAATCAGTGCTATGATTTATGCATATAAAGACATTAGTTCATTATATCAATATTTTATTCCCAGAGTTAACCCAGAAGTATAAAATTGAGATTTAGAACTGCATTCATTAGCGTTCGAAATAGGATCTGGATTTTAATCTCATCCATTACTGACACACTGTAAGGATCAACCACAAATTTTAGATTCTATCATTCCCCTTCCAATATTGGTGTGTTTGATCCTTTTCCATAAGAATTCCATTGGAATTATCTGATAATTGTGATGCTGTTAAAGCCTACAGGCAAAGTCATTAACCTTGACTTATACAATGTAGGGAAAGTTTAGGGATTTAACATCTCTTAGATCCTACAGATGGAAATGATACTATGATAGTATTTGTATGAAAAATTATAATGCTGAATTGATGCAAGAAATTTTAGGTCAAAAGATAATAAATATGAATGAAAAAAGATTAAATTATGACCAAAACATTATATAAGGAAAGAAATAATGAAATTACAGAATGAGGTAAAATTAGCACATGCTAAGTCTTAAATTAACATAGGAATAAAGTGAAATAAATTTGGATTGTTCCAAAACTCTTATTCTAATTCTTTACCAAAGCCTTACTTCATCTCACACTGAAGCACAGACACCTTTAATACCAATTCTCAATACTTCACAATAAGGCGACTTAAAACTTCTCTGGATTGACTCAAAGAATTAGGCCTTTTCAATGTAGCTTGCAGGAGGTCTCAGTTCAACTTCAGGCACTCTAGGTGACAGAAATTCAATCTCAACACCTTTCCAGCACTTTCAACAGAAACATCTACAAGCCAACATTTCTAAAAACAGCAATCCATCTGTATGTAGGTATTCCTTAAGGAACAAAGCATACATCTGCTGTGCTAGTATAGAGAAGTGGAGATTCAGCTTAAATGTAAACTCCACCTAAGCCACTGCTGCTGTGAAATTGTATCACTGCCTTTAGCAATTCTCACAATCACTGTGATTTCTTTCCTTATTTTTATCTTATATTCAGAGTCGTTCACTATTAAGATTTCAGACTGCAAATTTCTGAGCTGGTATCAGGGTATCAGCCAAGAAATTGGGAAACTGCATGCTTTGCTTCCAAGTCCATAAACTATGTTTTGTCTATTTTGCTTTTCTTTAAATTTGGCATAACCCTCAAAATTCACCACATGCTTTGTGACTAAAAAATACTAGCAGGAAAATTAGTACATATATGAATAATTTTGGAAGCAAGTGAGAAAGACTAAGAAAGGGTTTTTCACCAAAAAATGACATTTTAAAACCTCTTCCTTTTTATTTTGTATCACAAGATCAGGAAATACTGCTTTGCTTTTCCTGATCGAAAGAGAGGGAGAGATACCACCAAAAGCTATAAGAATTGCAGGGTTCAACCATTTCTAAGGTGAATGGTTGCCTTCTAAGGCATTGTCAGATCAACAAATATCTCAGCTTACCCTCTGAGACTGCATGTTATATAAACTAAAAAGAGATCCTGTGCCTAATATATCTAAATGTGCCACAGATACATAAATATAGCACAAGAGTGAAGGTCTTGGAATGCGGTATGTTGAAAAAAATCATATTAATTCCACAAATGAAGAATTAACAGCTTGAATTTAAGACCCTGTATCTCAGTTAATCAGTGCAAAATACAGTACTATGTGCATGGGAACTTGAAATATTGTCCTCCTCTTTTTACAAATGGGGAAACTGAATGGAGCTGGTAAATGGCAGCATTTACAAGTTTGGTACTAAGAAGTTAGACAATGAAAAACCTAAATTACCATGGGTGCAGAGCTTCCTAACATCACCTTGAATAAACTTACCTATTGTTCCCTACTCTTCCTCCTTCACATGTATAAACCCTTCCCCAAATCCTATTTGAGTATAAACCCTTCCCTGAACCCTATTTGAAACCTTAGTCATCTGATTTCTTATCACTCTATATGATCTATATGAGCTTAAACTTCAAGCTCTTTATGCAACAATTCAACCTAGCTACCCATGGATACAATTTTTCTTAAGTAGCTCTTGAAAAAATCCACAGAAAAGCCTTGCAATAATGGAAGAACAGTTCTCGGTCTTCTTGATTTTTTCCAAACAAAGATGACTTAGGGCAATGCCTAACATAAACAGGCATTAAAATATAGTTGTTCAGGAAAGCAGAGTTCCCTTATGATGTACATAGGCAGTACTTACTAGTAAGTGGTGTGTAGTCCTTGTTCTAACCTCTGCACAGACATGAATTTCTATGAGAACATTAATAACTCTGAACAGTGACCAGGATTTAAGTATCACATCATTATAGGTATGGCAAATGGTACATGGCAAGAAATTACTATCAAGACCCAGGCAACATATGCTGATACTTTGTTTGCTGATTTTTCAATAACTGCTCTAGTTACAAATGTTCAATAATTTACTCATTTGTCTTGAAATTCAGACTATAAATTCTTAAAAAAAGAAGGGGGAAGAAAAAAGATAAAAAGTAATTCTGTCTTGCTTCATAACCTTCTGTAAACCTCTGCTTGTAAATGGCGCTATATGTCATTTACACTAAAATCACGGAACTTGGAAATTATGATGTTCTCAGCTACTGATTCTGAGGCTTATCCTTGAACAGTAGAGTTCCAAGAACAAATCACTCTCAACATCTCATCAACATGCTGCCACCTTCAGAAAAGTGTGGCAAATATTGGAGCCTTGGGCTCCCATTCCCACCCTTACACTTATACATACATTCCTCTTCTACTGAGCCCCACCTGAAACCAAGGTGATCTCATCTACAGGTCAATTTCTACATGGTAGTCCATGACCTTTAACAATGCATAGACCAATGCTTCTATTTGAAATCTGTTTAGGTCACACAACTCTTTAAAAATGCTATGAAATGTACAGCCCAGTAGGAAACCATTTCAACAAGTGTATAGGTTCTAGAAAGCTACAATAATTGACTAAATGGATCCAATCCTAACTGCTGACTTCATCTTAGATTTATCTTCCCAGACTTTGGGGTTTGTTAATTTTAGAGTGTGTGCTGATTTAGAACAGATATGTTTGTAGACAGTGTGGATGCAATTCATTACAAATGCAGAAAGGTAAAAAGTGTACTCTAAAACACAGATAGACACTAATTATTTTTGTGTGGTTTATATTCAGAGAGGCTAAAGACCTGTGGGGTTAACTGTCACAAACAACAACCGAGTTTAATCTGTGTATGGCACTTGCACTATTTTAAAATTCCATGTAACTTCTGCAGAATATTATTTCTTTCAGTCAGATGAAACCTTCCACCAGTCTTAATTTAATTCTTTTAAGGCCACGAAGGTAACAAAATATATTTTCTCTTTAAACCACAATGGTCTTTCATAACAGAATAATTTGACAGATAAAGAATCCAGAAAGGATTTTTTGTCAGATTTTTCAGTTCCATTCAGAAGCTATAGCTTTTGTCTTTCTCCACTGATAACAGCATAGAAATAGTTGTGTCTTTTCTCAGTGGTGTTATGACTTACCTTTTCAATAACAAATTATGCTTTCAACATATGGCCCATATGAAGGTGTCATTTAAGGATGTTCTAGGTCAATTGATGCTTTTCAGCAATGTATGGACAAAGAAATACTATCTGGTTAGTTCTGCTAACTGGCACTTCAAGGCTACTTTTTCTTCCCAAAGCCTTCAATAGATTTATTTTCTGTCCCTCCATAGCTCTGACAGGGAGCACATTTGCCAGCACTCACATGACCCCAAACAGCAGTGCTGTGACTGTCGCTCTGATCAGAGCTCACTTGTAAACAAAGTACAGAGGTGATCAAGCTGTCCTCCCTACCTTCTTGAATTGCAAAAGCAATTGAATCTTGAATCTTGAAAAGCAAAAGCACATTCTGCACATAAAAAAAGGTAAAATATCTACTCTACATCTCAGTGCAATACAAACTAGCAAGCTTTTCCTCTTTTTAACACAGTGTACTTATAATTAAGCACAAAAACATCTGTTTCAGGTCAGACTCAGGTCCACTTAGCATGATAATGCTAAGAAGAAGAACCCAAAGCTCTAGCTCTAGCCCCAGGCTCCTCTGATTTGTGGCTCTGACTTTTCCCAAACTAGAGGTGATGTTTTTGTAATTAATAATTGGAAGAAATATCCCTCCAACTCTATTTGTTTAAATGTTTTCTGAAGCTCTGGCAACTTCTGGCTTTTAAAACATTCTGGCCAAGAATTCCACAACTTAAATATGCATTTTTTCTATTTAGAGAATGTCACCTGCTACTTTGATTGGAGAGTCTCTAGTTCTTGTATAAGAGAAAATAAACGGCTGTCCCTATTACTTTTTCTATGTTTCTCTTGATTTAACAGACCTCTAGCATAGCCCCACTCAGTTATCTATTTTTACAGACTGAAAAACTTGAGGCTTTTTTTTTTTTTTCATTTCTCATAAAGGATATATTCCATGACTTTGATTTTCCTTGACACGTTTTTCTGTACTATTTCCACAGATGGAAAGATGGAGACCAGAAGTATTCCTGCAGTATTCAAAGAGCAAATGCAGCATGAATTTATACCGTGGCGTACTACTGCATTTCTATTTTGTTCTCTTGCTTTTCTAGCAATCACTATCTGTTGATTTTGGGGGAAGGAGGAGTGAGAGTTAATGAAAATAGGGCTGGCATATAAGCTTCAGCCTCAAGGTTTCTATCATAAATCATAATAGCCAACTCATGCTCCATCCTTGGAGTAAGTTCAAAACTGTGATAATTTATACATGCATATGGGAACATACCTTACTTTACATTTGTCCATATTAAACTTTTCTCCATTTTATGATGCAATTGCTAAACATTGTGTTATCTTTCTGTAATGGTTGTAAAAGTGCCTTTTGGAATGCCAATTAGACTCTCAATGGGATGTCCTCTGCCCATGAGTGCATGGAGTGCTTTGAAATAACACATTATTTGTGAGATACTGCTTCCCTTGCTGATTTTCTGAGTTATATAATATTCCTGACTTTTTTTTTTTATTAACAATAAATCACATACTAATATAAACTTCAGCATCCTTTAGAAGAGTTTCTAAAGTCGTTACATTTTGCTAAATTTTAGTCCTTTGGCACTGAGGATATTTTTGTTTCAACTCTTGCTTGCCTCATTTCTCTTAGAACCCTTGAGTCTCCTGTTCATTCATCATTTTGTTCTATAAACTCCTCTGCTACACTTTTGCTTTGAAATTGATCTCCAATATATCCCTTATTAAGATTAGATCCAATGGTGGAATCTTCCAAGTTTCTTTATAATGAACATAGCTACAAAATAGTTATTTACTTTTTTCGTCTCTGACAGTTTCTTGGTATTCTGTAGGTCCTGTCAACTTTTCTCCTCCTAACATATTTGAAAAGAATGTATTGTTTGTTTTTCCTGCCTCTTGCAAGTATAAGGATTTATATTCAACAAAGCATAGTTTAGGATAGATTTCTTTTTTAAATTCCTCACATTTGGCACATACAGAAATAATAACTGTCTTACCTCAAATGTTTCAGTTTTGTAAGGAGAAACTCAATTGCATGACAAGAACTATTTTTCTATTCTCACCTAGGCATTATTTAAGTAATATCTATAACTCCTGCATTTTGATTGTTTTGCCATAATTGTAATCTGTTACTGTTTTTGAAAGAGGAACAAAGATATTATCAGACCCAGAAATAGCTATGATGATCAGATAGATTCTGAATTCTAAGGTGTGTCTTTCAAACAATACACTGTATGGTTTTAGAAGTGTTTTAAAAGCAAACCAAAATGCTTTTGTGTTAGTTTGACAGCCATATATAGTCACTTCAGGTAGCTGCCGAAACTTGTTAACTTGTCTTCTACATCTGGCAAAAAGGAAAAAGCAATTGGCATTTGCACAAGGCAACAGTAGACCCAACACTATAAAAACAGTCACGTCATACACAAGCATGAATCAATATGTACTCATTCAACAAGGTGTGACCTAAATATTCCTTTCTTTGGGCTTTAGGCTCCATTTGCTGTTTTCTTGAGTACACACTTGAGTACCTCTGCCTGTGAGTACTATCTGTCTGATAGGACTGGGCAAAAAGGAGAACTCAGACCACCAAAACTGATATCCCTCAGAAGGGATCCTGCTGGCTGACAGGCTCAGAGTAAGAATCTTTCAGTGGGTTGTCGCAACAGGTCACAAATGTTTTGAAGAACATGAAATAATAAGATTTGTTTTCTTCCAGAAACTTTACTTTCTTCTTTCCTGATTTAATTTTCCCTAATTAAAAAAATTGAAAACAATCTCTACTTGTAAGTGTATTTTAGTAATGCATCAGGTAGAAAAGCTTTAACTATGTGACATATTATTGAATGACAATAAATTTATTAAGACATCTTACCTTAAATTTCTGTTCATAACTGTGATCTAAGTACTTCAGACTCTGTTTAAGTATCCTCTTCTCTTCTTAGTCCCCCTCTTTTTCATTTTAGCTAGGGTACTCAAAGACAGTATTTGAATAATTTCAAAATATGTCCGTTGAAGACAGCCTGAAATCAATAAAACACTGGTCTCAAAGATCAATTTCTATTCCAAATATGGCTTTATCAAATTTTACACCAAGTATCTAAAATTTCCATACGTGAAAATTTCTCTAAAATGTTCTCTTTGGTTTCACTCATCACAAAAATTCCTAATAACTCTTTATATTAGTTTTATCTATTATGCTGTTTCCAAAGAGTAGTTTTGATAATTTCTTATAATCTCTTTTTTTTTTCAATAGTGCAACAGAAAACATGGAAAAGGTTATAAAAATGGATTTTTTTATCATGATTATTCCATCAAAATTAAGTTATTATAGTTTGGGTTTTCTAACATCTATATTTCATACAGTTAGATCTTTTCTATGTAAGTCTGTAAGCTCCTTTGAGCAAAATTCATCTCTTTTGCATTTCTAGTAATTGTTCAGACACATCTGTAAATAAAAGAGCTATATTTTGTGGTTTAGTTCAAGTATGGCATTGTAATAGCATGATAAATACTCTAATGATTTTTTGCATTCTGTTATTTAAAAATAACCTCTTCCACACACATAGTAAAACAAACTCCACATATTCCACAAATATTCACTCAAAATACAAGGAGCAACACGTCCATCTGCAACACAAAATAAAGAAAAGAACAGCTCTTTCAGGAGAAGTAAACCACTCAGAAATGGTCTTTTCGTCTGGCTTTCATCACATTTTGCACTAAACTTCATGAGGGTTGGTCCTTTTGCTGAATTTTTGCTGTTTGTTTTTGGTTTTGTTTTTTCTTTATTTTGACACAATGTTATTTATTAAAAGTTCCATAGCTGGAAACAGAACTAATGAGCACAATTCAGCGCAACTCCTGGCTTGAAATTTTTGAAGAATTATGTACTCTGTGCAATAAAATATCATAAAATTGTTTTAAACAATTTTGATTATTAAGAAATTTTATTAACATTTTGTTAATGTAATGTTAAGATATTTAAAAGGGGTGAAGATCATTTTAACAAAAAATGCATATTTTGAAATCATCATAATGAAATGGTGGCCGACCCAGAAGGATTTTTTCACCCTTGATACTAATCTGTGAAATGGGACATTTCTACTTTTTGTTTCCAGTTACAATGGGAAAATAGTTGATATTCAGAATATGGCCACAGAACTAAACCTTCCTGCCCTTTGAATAATACCTGATACTGACAGCATAAGACCATGTCTTGTATATCTCATTAGTCTTAATTTTAGTGTGGTGGAGAGAGTTGAGTAGATACTTAATACCATTCTTTTAAGTTTAAAAAATACTATATGTTAACTGTCTTTCTATTTGGGTTGTTGTATTACTAAGAACATTTCATCTGAGATATAACATCCACAGTGTAAGCAAAATGGTTTTCATACAGCATGCAATAGATACCAGAGTGGTCTGAGCTTCACATGGAGACAGAGATGTTTTCAAAGTGCTTTTAAATCCTTCTGGATGAAAACAGCTCTATTTAATTTGAGATGTTTATCATTATTATTATTATGCCTTTTTGTACTATTTTATCAACAGAATCATGACAGTTAAATGCTTGTTAAACTGCACATTGGAATGATGAAAATTCAGATATTGGAGACAGTATCACTCTGCCCTTGAAAAGCTATTCTTTGAAAAGCAATCATTTATTAAGACCACTGGAGCCATTATAAAAGTATATATATTGCATTTCAGATTTGAGAGCCCTATAGAAACTAGGCCCTTCTTAGTAATGAAATTCCACCAATGTTGTTTCTGTGTGAAGTATTTCCTGATAATATACTGTAACATGCTCATACAATGACTGTATTTACATCTGAGTATATTCAGACATCTAAACTTATGTCTGAAGTTACCTTGCTGTCTGTTGTGCTTTTGGTTTGGACTGATGCCTATGCCCTTTTCCATCACACTTAGATTCATTATGGGATAAGATCAGAATGCTGTTAATCTTCACTTTATGATCAGAATTCTAAATACTTAAATTTCAAGCAGCATACTTGGGTCTCTTTTTTCTTTTCTTTTGGTAAAACTTTGGAAAAGCAGTTGTTTGCCAAGTAGGAAAGTAACAAAATAACTATACTTCCACTACAGTCCCCATACACACATGCATCTCCCTGGAAAAAAAGACAATCCATTTTTAAAAACAGAATTACATCCAACTTGAGAAATTGTGATTGTTGTTTGTGTTACTGTAGATTTTGTCACAACTAGCCAGAAGACATTAATATCAGATTGTGACAAGCAATTATAGCCCATTCAAATTGCTTCCTCACCTCATGAGCATTATACCTTATGAGCATTGTTTCTCATTTGAAGAACAAAGATTATCCAGTGTAAAACTTGTTACTGAATGATTCTGGCCTAAACGTTAGTCCTGAGAGAAAAGTCCTAGGCAAATATTTTATTCAGGTGCAAAGCATACAGTTTTCCTTTCAGCCTGTATTTAGGTTCTAGGATGATGAAAAATTAGCTATTATCATTTAAGTTGGGTTAAGAATCACAGAATCACAGCATTACAGAATGGTTGAGGTTGGAAGGGACCTCTAGAGGTCATCTGGTCCAACCAGGTGGACTTAGACCAACAATGTGAGTTTTGTTTATGTTGTTCCAAGCAAGTTTCAGGTTTCAGGAAAACTCTTGGCAAACAGTCCGCTCAGACCACCCACAAATTCACTTATCAGAGGATTTAAGGAAAAAAAAATGGCCAGTTTTCTACACGTCAAATAACTGTTGTATATTGGCCATTTACAAAAAAAAAAAAAAAAAAAGGAAAAAGTAATCAAATCTACTCTATTCCTATTCCTTCTAACTGAGATTTAATTATCAACTAGGGCTAGTTAAATATTGCTGATGAAATTGTTTTCTGCTGCAGTTAATGGTTTTCTTAGAAGACAGTGGTTTAAAGAATTTTTGACAGAAATGCCTCATTTTCATTTGCATTTTAACTACTGTTTCATTTAACTGCATGCTGAATAAATTATGTTAAATAATATATACAAAGATATTATAGGTATGCATACACTATACCTCATGTAGACATATATAAGGTTTCCAAATTAAAGCACACTGATGTTTCTTAATGAAAAAATATTGGAATATTTCATTATGGCAAAAGAAAATGGCATTGAGTGGGGAGAATATTCCAACCTAGAGCAGAAATATATTTAAAAATTTCTCAGGAACTGAGTGACTGAATTTCACTTGAATGTCTTGACAAACGACACGTCCCAATATTTGGGACATGATGTCTCAGTGGTACTTCAGGGATTCTTTAACTTGTAAATAGAGCCTGCAGATTAGTCAGTGGAAACATAAAATGCTGAATACCTGAAAAGCTGCTATAGCAGTTGAAAAGTCATTAAAATATTTTATGCAATTGTAGATCAGCAATATTACAAGACATAATGTTTCCTTTAGTTACCTTTTGCTCCTAACCTTTTCATCATCTTGATATAAGTTGATCTGTGTGCTGAATTATCTGCCAGGCTTGTAGTTTTATTATCTTAACACCTTCATGAAAACTGCAGAAATTATAAAGAATTTCCTGCCTTGAATTGCCAGAAATCATCACTTTATCACTTACACATCACAGCTTGTTTTAAAAACATGGCATCTTTCAAGCTGGTTATTGCTACTTTCACTTCACTTTTCTTCAGGGTGGCCAGCCCTGTCATCCAATCTTTTTCAAAGGTCTGATTTCTCCTCACGCTTTACAAACCTATGCTCTACCTGGATTTAGGACTGCATGCATTTTCATTAGAAAGATCATCATCAAAGTGTACGATATTGTCTCAAAATGTTTTTTAATAGTGTGCCTGTAATGAAAGCGTTTGACCACAAACATAATTCTGCACTGCTGAAGGAGCATACTTCGTAGCTTTGCAGATATTTTTTTCCACAAGTCCAAGAGCATTCCCCTCTGTGTGTTGTGACCAGATTGTCCTTCAAAATTGTATTGCACACAGCTACCAATTATTTTCTCCCCCTTGGCAAACAGAATAACCAGCAGTTTTTTTCTAAGCTTGGGCATTATTTTATTTGGTGTTTTTCAGAACTCATGATTCATTTGAAATCTTACAGCATTCAACCCTCAACCATATTAGGTATGCTTCATAAGCAGTGACTAACAAACACAGATATGCTTCAAAGCACTGTCTGTATTTATCATAGCTAACTTTCACAATGTCTTGATTATTGCCGGGCTGCAGCTTCACATATCAAGTCTCTCATTGAAAGACTCAGCCATGGAGTATCTTGTACAAGGAATAAGCTTCGTGATCCTCTGTAACTTTTTTTATTACTCTTATTCCTGTGGGAGTTTCACATAGCCTATACTTTCCACTTTGTAGTCTTCCATTGTTAACCTTACCAAGGCAGGAGCGTTATTTGATAATAGTATGCACACATTCCATGTAAGATAGAATTCATACTTTTTTAAAAAAAATTAAAAATTAGTTAAGGAAAACACAATGTGGCCTACAGAGTGGGAAAGATATGTGCAACTTCTTTTACTAGTGGCATTAAAATCAGATAGCAATATATTTTATCTAAAGAACATTGCATGTATCTGTAACTAGTGACATTATAGTAGCGGTGCATTTCAGACTAAAGAGAATCACAAAGTGGTAGCAAGAATTCAAGTATAAAATATCAAGATCAACTCATATTTGACCTTTTTTCAGTGTGGAATCTATGGATGAATGTGTTTCTCTGTTCCAAATCTGCATGGGCAGAAGGAGAGGAGATTGCAAGGTTCGTTCTTCCCTCAGCTCTCATTAACATGATGTCCAGACCTCTTCATGTGTTCTGAGGGAAAGCCAGCTGGTTGGCCTTTCCAAGATCTTTGAGCATCAGTAACTATTTTGGTAGAAACATGGAGAAAATACAGCTGTTTGTTTGTTTGTTTGTTCATTTTTTAAATGGCAGAAAATGTAATAAAATATGGAGTTGTCACTTTCCTCTTCTCATGCCTTTCAGAAGAACAAGTCCTACATGATCCTCTCTATGCATCCTAACTTTTAGGAACCTTATGTTCATGTTATATGATGCTGCAACACGTCAGGCTAATACAAAGTTTATTCCTAACAATTGCACCAAGCACTATTCCATTTCCATCACTTTATAATGCCTAGCATACACACAAGCAAAATTTTGATATTTGCTGTAAAATGTATATAAATTCTACCAAAAAGAACTTAAATATTTTAAGGACCCTTTGCTTTCATGTTGTTGCAGAGGCAACTCAAGGTGCAACTCAATACTCAGGAATTTGGATGGAAACCTTAGCTTTCCAGATTTCATAATGTTCTTCACAAAACTTTGCTACCTTAACAAGAAGTCCAGAAGCAAAAGGGATTTTTAACTGAGCTAATGTGAAAGATACTAGAGATTTGATGTAAGTAGCATCAAAATATACTGCTTTAATGGATTGGAAACATTCATTTGGACAAGGAAATCTCTTTGCTATCAGTATTGATGTAATTTTCAAGGGAATTTTTTTAAGAGGATGGCACTCTTAAATCTGACAAATAAAATGCACAAGTGGTACAGAACAAAAATGAATCTCAGGGGTTTATTTATAGGTAATTATAAATTCTGGACCTTTCATTAAAACAATGAAAGCATACATTGTTGAGAATGGCAGTCAGAGTTCCATCCAGTGTAATTCAGAAGAGAAATTCAAGGTAAAATAATAGTTTATAAAGGAAATACCAGCGATAACAGCACTTTCAACCTATGCAATAGCCTTTGTAGCTACTACAAACCTTTCTAAATATATTTTAATGGACTTGTGATCTCTATACGAACAATTACCTGTGCATTAAATTATGCATTGTTTAATATCCCTCAGTTGAAATGTTGCTTTAATCTGAAGACTGGTCTTAATGAACAATAATGAAGGCAAAGTTCACAAATGACAAATGTGACTAGCTGCTATTTCTAGGTAACCAGCCTAGCCATAATTTATAACAAGTCAGTAACAGTACTGATTTTTCTGGTACAAATTTGTAAGCAGCTATGACTGTGTTAATCAACACTGTTTCAGTAAACTTGAAGTAGCACATTTTTGTATGCAGAAAACAGGACAGAAATCTTGTTCTAGCTTGTGGGTCATGCCTTGCATATGTCCAGAAGAGCAGCTAGTTTCATAAGCAACAAAATAAACAAAGACTGGATCCCTAGAGATTGTTTCCTACTGTATCTCCTTAGATGTCACCTCCCTTGCAATATGGTCAAATCTAGCCAAAATCCATAATGCCTTCCTTCCTTCCTTCCCAGTATATCATCCAATCTACCAGGACTAACCTCGTCTTCTCCTCACCCTTCATACACAGACAATATCCTCACCACAGAAGACAGTCTGAAAATCAGCTGACCTCACAACAGTATACCAGCCTGCTCTACCAACCAGGCACCGTGTTATACAACTATAACAGAGTATAGTATCGTCTCCAGTTTTAATATTTGCCTTTTTTTGTCCTGCATGGACACGTATTCAATGCCTAGAGCAAAGCTTACACTGCTTTAGCTGTAACTGTTGCAAGAGTTCTTTCCCCAGCTCATACAGCATGTTTACATTCTCTCCCATCTTGATTCAGTGAAGCTGATGATTAAACTTTTTTGGAGGTTGGTGGAGCAAGATTAGACCTAACATTATGCTTTGCATTATTTAATTGCGTCATCCATAAAAGCACAGGACAAGGTTTAACATTGAGAGGACTTTCAGTTTTAATCATCTCTTGCTCTTTGTCCAGATATTTATATGGTGTGTCTAATCCCTAGTAATTATAGGGTTAAACAGATTAAGACAATCTAATGATTCTTTCCAGATTTACTCTGCTATGAGGACCACCCACAGGAAAGAAAAAGAAAAAAAAAGAGTAGAGTTTTTAAACTGATAAAGACCTCCACATGTGTATGAAGGAGCTGAAATTATCTTAAGAGTAAACCGAAGAACCACAGCTGTGTTAGAATGATATTGCAATACAAATTAGACTCAGTTCTGATCTTAGAAGACTTCCAGCACACATATGAAAAGGGAAAAAAAAGAAAACAGACTCAATTGAATTCTACTGTAGAAGTATTAACACAGTTGGAGAGAGGTTTATGGACATCTTCGATATTGACATACCTTGTCATTAATATACATATATATGTGTGTGTATGTGTGTTTGTGAATGTATATAGGTAGATATACATAATCAACACATAAATCATAGAATCATAGAATATCTCAAGCTGGAAGGGACCCATAAGGATTGTTGAGTCCAATTCCTTGCTCCTTGCAGGATTCCCTAAAACTTAACCATATGACTAAGAGCGTCATCCAGATACTTCTTGAACTCTGACAGGCTTGGTGCCATGACCATTTCCCTGAGGAGCCTGTTCCAGTGACTGACCACCCTCTCAGTGAAAAACCTTTTCCTAATGTCCAGTCTCAGCTTCCCCTGATGCAGCTTCGTTCCATTTCCTCGTGTCCTATCACTGGTGACCAGAGAGAGGAGATAAGCACCTCCCCCTCCGCTGCCCCCCTTGAGGAAGTTGTAGACTGTGATGAGGTCACCCCTCAGCCTTCTCTTCTCTAAGCTGGACAAACCAAGTGACCTCAGCTGCTCCTCATAAGTCTTGCCCTCGAGACCCTTCACCATCTTGGTCACCCTCCTGTGGACACACTCTAATAGTTTGATGTCCTTCTTCTATTGAGGCGCCCGAAACTGCACACCGTACTTGAGGTGAGGCTGCACTGGTGCAGTGGAGAGTGAGACAATCACCTCCCTTGACTGGCTAGCTATGCTGTGCTTGATGCACCCCAGGACATGGTTGGCCCTTTTGGCTGCCAGGGAACACTGTTGACTCATATTCAACTTGCCATCAACCCAAACTCCCAGATCTCTTTCTGCAGGGCTGCTCTCCAGCCTCTTGTCCCCCGATTTGTATGTATAACCAGGATTATCCCATCCCAGGTGGAGAATCCAGCACTTGCTCTTGTTAAATTTTGTACGGTTGGTGATTGCCCAGCCCTCTAGTCTATCCAGATCTCTCTATAAGGCCTCTCTACCATTGAGGGAACCCACAGATCCTCCTAGTTTACTATCATCAGCAAACTTACTTAATGTACATTCAATTCCTGCGTCCAGATCATTGATAAAAACATTAAAGAGCGCTGGCCCTAAAAGTGAGCCCGGGGGAGCCCCATTGGTGACTGGCTGCCAGCCTGATGTAACCCCATTTACTATAACTCTTTGAGCTTGACCCCTCAGCCAATTGTTCACCCAAGGTATTATGGACTTGTCTAGCTGCGTGCTGGACATTTTGTCCAGAAGGATACTGTGAGAGACAGTATCAAAAGCTTTGCTAAAATCCAAAACCCCTGCATCTACTGGCTTCCCTTGGTCAACTAGATGGGTGACCTTGTCATAAAAGGAAATTAAGATGGTTAAGCAGGGCTTTCCCCTTGTGAACCTGTGCTGGCTATGACCAATGGCTGTGTTGTCTCTTGAGAAAAAAGTCAAAGAGTGGCTCTCTGCCTTATCATAGTGACCAAAGACAACTGTTTTCTTTTTCAAGGACAAGCAGTGATGTTAGGTGGGAATTCTTGGAAAAGACATTGAATCCACTGTTGTTCAATGACTAATGAATTATAATATAAATAAAATGAGTCATCCTAAACACCCTCACTACTTCTTCTGCCACAGAATATCAACTTCTAAGACTCTAACATATAGTGCCTTTGGTTGGAGCGGCAAAAAAGATTGCAAGCTGATCTCTATTCCTCTGTATTTATACACTCAGTGGCCCAAATTTGGGGGCAAAGAAATCTCAGCCTACATAATAGTAAACAGTTGCTTGCTTGAATTATTTGTGATAGGTGACTGGTTATTTATGCACTGCAATATAGTGAAATTTTGCCAGCAATAGAACTGCAAACAGGAAAGAGTAAATAACAAAAAGAAAATAATGAGTAGCAGATTTCATGCAGGAATCCACATATTAGTTTTCCAGGAAGAAGAGTAAAACATCTAGAAAAACAAAAGCAAGTTTACATGAAAGTTCATCAAAAGAGAACTTGGGAGGACATGAACAAGGTCAGAATTGGATTATCTGGAAAATTTGTAAACTATTGTAAAGTATTTTTCCAGTATTGAGAACAGTAGCCATATTTTAATGCTGGTAATTTTCCTGGATGCTGAAATATCTTGTAGTTTTTCATCAGAAAACAGCCTAGTTGTCTTAACCAAGAATACATACAACCACAAACAATATGATAGATTATGCATAAATAAGGGAGAGAACAAACCAGTTCTACCAGCTGGAGAAAATAGTATAGAATAGTCATTTATAACACTGCAATGAAGCAGACACTGATAGTAAACCTTCTCTTCAAACTAAAATGTCTGTTTGGAAAAATCCTACAATTTGACCCAAAATGAACTAAAAGCTTTCATAATTTTCACTTACTCAGGAGTCCCAAAAGGAACTGAAAATCAAAGAGAAAATAAATAAAACTAAAATTAATGGGACAAATTTTGATATTCTTTTCCAATGGTAATTCTATAGATTTTAAACTGTAGGTTACACAACAAATACTTGACCCTTAATAAGATTACTGTTTCATTGAACTAAAGGGAATGTTAAGAGATCATATCCAAGTATGAAAACTTTATCATGTTTACTGACTCTTTATTGTAATAAATAGAAATCATGAAACAATATGACATGATAAAAAGCTAAACATCACTAGGTTGGATTTATATTGGGTTTTTGTTTTCTCCTTTTCACTCTTTAGTTACCAATAGTGATTTTTTTTTACTAGAACGCTGTGAGTAATATACAAAGTCAGTATAGAAATGGTATAATAATACCATGTGTTGTTTTAAAAGAATAAAAATACATTTGACATGTTGGCTCTATGAAAATGAATACAAATCTGTTGTGTATCTAAGAATCGTGAACTTTGAAGAATTACTGTATTTATAATCTTGGGAGCAGAAGGGGGAGAAAAATACAGATTCACAGGGCTTAGAAGCTTTTTCCCAGTTGACAGTTCTCTTTTTCACATTTTTTTCTGTTCAAAAGCAATTCCATTATATTTTTTTATTATTATTTTAATTGCAGTCTCTGTTCCAAATTAGCTGAATCACAACAAACCCTAAGAATTAGGCTCTAGGGTCACAGTAGAGAAGCTGATAAAATTTTGACTTAAGCAGCTTTTTTATTATAATCTCAAGTCCGTCAACCCAAAATTCTGTAGTGAGAATCAAGAGAGAGCTACAGTAGAAAATTCCACCTGAAGTTTTTATCCTTTAATAGTTTTTTCTGTGAAAATTTTCAGACTACCATGCCTGTGTGAATCTTTTACTTAATGTCCCTGAAAAGGTGTATTCATCCTATAATGTACACACTGATGTATCTGTGTATGTACATTTCCCATGTCTTTTAATACACTCTTTACTTTCAAATCTTCAAAGAATTCACTCCTATGGCACTGTTTAGACTCTAAACTGCTACACCAAGACCATCAAGATATAAACATATGCTGACTGCAGTGTCCACGTTACTCATAGACTGAAGACTATTGGTGAGAGTGGTGAGGCAATCTTTAAAGCCCCAGCCCTGTCTTCGCACACGTTTATCATCCTTTACTCTATGGGGTTGGAACATATTTAGATTCTAAGTCAACTATCTAGAATCTTCCAAAGGGTGGAAGAAGGATGCTCAACAGCAGGAAAAAATAGATAATCTAAAATCAGATTGTCTGAGTACCTTTACTGCTTGAAAACAAGGAGTCCAATGTGTACTGTGTGCAAAGAATTACTCATCTTTACAATTAACTGTTAAGACTAAAGGGTTCATTCGCTTTCATAAATTCTACCCTTCACTAATCTCTCCCCCATTTTTCCTTTGTAATTCCTAGCAGTTCAGTGAGCACTGAAATATTTTAACAGATGAAAGAAGAGCAGGTATTGTGAAAGACTATTGTCAAGTATTTTCTTTATTGTATATGTTTGTATATGTTTTACTTGAATTATTTGTGATAGTGTACACATAAACCCAAAATGCATATAAATGTACACATACACACACAATTTTCTTGTATTCACTCAACACATTTTCAAAGTACATTGTAGTTCTCATAGCTGAAATGCTAGACAAATAATTTTCTATATGAAAAATCTGTTTGCAAGGGGAACAGGAGATCTTACATATACAGGAATGGCAAAGGAGAAGTATCAGCTACTATATAACAAATAAAATATAGGTCTTGGTTTTGATATTTAAAGTGGCATAAATTAAAAATAATTGCTTAAAGACATTTGTAAGATATTTGTGAGAACATAAGAACATCTGGAGTACTGCTGATATGTAGAAATGTACCAAAAAAAAAAAAGCAGTGTCATGGAATTGGCAAGATCCTTCACATTTCTTAGCTGTACCATGGGATTTTAAGCTGAGAGAGAGTATTGAGATGTGCCTTCAAAAAAATTTCAGACTAATTTTAATTTTCAGGTTTCAGATAAGTGTTTGCTTGAATATTTTAAAGCAAATATAAAAATAGACTATTATAGCACTAATGAATGAAGTATGAATTATAAACACTGAGGTGATAATTTAAGGGTGAAAACATAATCAGAAACTGTTTGGAAGAAATCTGCAAGATGTTGCAGATCTACTAAGCCAGTGCTAGGGAAACAACAGCTCTTTTTCTACCTTTTGTATTTTAGATACACTACAATTATATGTGATTGTTACAGAATAATTTATCTCAGTCATATTTGCAATGAAGTTAAAATACAATATAGGAATGTTAAGACTGTTTAATTATATTTAATCCATTTTAACCATACTGTATGTCAGTTACTAACTTCTCATTTCTGAGACTTTGGAGGTCTGAGATTGGTCTGAATGGTCAACCTTGAATCAGTGAGACTAATTCTACAAGAGTTTCCATTGTGGAGCCCTATATTTGTCTTTGCAGTAAAATAGAGAACTACAATAGCAATCCCAAACTATGTAAATAATATTTCAAATACCACTTATGTGAATAGAGTTCCTTATGTTTTTAAGTGCAATCTGGGGCCTTTCTTTTAGATCTGCAGTAAGGTACAGGGCTAAAATAACAGGCATATAATTATCAAATGGTAACCTAAAGTTGCATAAGAAGTCAAAAGTATTTCTGTAAATGACAAGACAGCTGAACAAGAATTTGGTAATTATTGCATTGAGAATTAACAAATATGTTCAAACCTCAGAGCATTCAGGTTTTTCTAAAACATTAACTTAGAATATTTGCTACTGGATATTCAAATCCTTTTTGCATGGAAAGGCCAAATTGGTATGCAGATAAATTGCAAAACCAAAACATAGCTTCTTTTCCAGTCAGTGAAACTTTTGCAAAACCCAGTACATTTCTGTTGGTTCAAATTTGAATTGAAAGTGAAGTAGTTAGATCCTTTCTCTTCAAGGATGCTAAATGTGTATAGCTTCAACATAGTACACTGTTTTCCATAAAAATACTGTATAAAAGTTTGTGGATTGAAAATTAACCAGTTCATTAAGTGAAGACTACAAATCTTTAAAATCAGTTTATTACCACTGTTTCTTTCAAAGGGTTGAAAACTGATTTGTATGTCAAAATAGTGTCAGTTATACTGCACTAATATACATATATAACTAATATAACTGATATATTTCATATACATAATACTAATATATATAACTGTAACATATTATATAGCTATATAATAATATAACTGTTATATATATTACACTTCAGTGACTGACCACCCTCTCAGTGAAGAATCTTTTCCTAATGTCCAGTCTGACCACTTAAGCACTTATATTGGGTGATACTTTGTTACTGACACCTTATACATCATTTTCTCTCCACTCTGAATACCAGTGTTCTCTTACATCATACTCAGAGGAAAAGTGTTTGAAACATAAAGTTTAAACTGCAGATAGGTTACTGCCATTATTGTGCCAGCAGATTGAACATGACACACACTCGTTATGTGTTTCTGTTTGTAGGGAGCCACATTGCCAGGACACACAAATCATCATTTCTGATTTTGAGGCACGTCAACCATCAATCAAACCCCACCAGGCAAAAGATGAACAGAAAACCTTAGACTACCTTTTCTCGGTGGGACTTCTCATCTCATCATCCCTCCCTCAAAGCCTAAAAAGACAAGCGTCTCTGTACAAATCAACAAACTTAGCATAATTTGCACCTGACAGAAGGGGATAGCAAGCCAACACAATGTATTTGCAGTCTGGTTGTACATTGAATGAGAAGACTGGTTAAGGCTTTCCAGCACTCAGAGAATATTGAGGTTCTATATAGCAAAGATCACCATTGTAAATTTTATTAGTCATCCAGTGGAGCTCCAAACTCACTGATGTTTGGTATGGAGGCATCTTGCTTTGTAAAAAAGCACCTGCATAGTGCCACGCCCAGCCCCGCTTAGCTTCCAGCTCACACTGAGATGTAGCCAGAAGGGCTGTATTCATTTATAACTAATAAGGTTCAGCTGCTTGGCTGTCTGTTAGCAGACTTTGCATG
The DNA here is from genome assembly GCF_000690835.1 of Fulmarus glacialis. NCBI lineage: Eukaryota > Metazoa > Chordata > Aves > Procellariiformes > Procellariidae > Fulmarus > Fulmarus glacialis. Next base: position 2,386 of record NW_009186969.1, on the reverse strand, counting down.
ATGCTGTGGTTTAGACTTAAACAATCCGAGCACAGAGCAGCTAGAAAACCTGCAAGTTACTGTATCCAACATTAGTCATCCAAAGCAGCCAATTATTTTAAGGTTGTTTCCTTCACAGAATCATATAATCACGGAATCATAGAATGGTTTGGGTTGGAAGGGACCTTTGAAGATCATCTAGTCCAATCCCCCTGCCAAGGACAGGGACGTCTTTCACTAGATCAGGTTGCTCAGAGCCCCATCCAATCTGACCTTGAACACTTCCAATGATGAGGCACCCACAACTTCCTTGGGCAACCTGTTCCAGTGCCTCACCACCCGCATCATAAAAAATGTCTTTCTTATATGTAATCTAAGTCTACCCTCTTTCAGTTTAAAACCATTGCCCCTTGTCTTGTCACTACAGGCTTTGGAAAAACTCCCTCCATCTTTCTTATAAGCCCCCTTTATATAATGAAAGGCTGGAATAAGGTGTCCCCGAAGCCTTTTCTTCTGCAGGCTGAAGAACCCCAACTCTCTCAGCCTTTCTTCATAGGAGAGGTGTTCCAGCCCTCTGATCATTTTTGTGGCCCTCCTCTGGACCCACTCTAATAGGTCTTTCTTGTACTAGGGACCCAAGAGCTGTATGTAGTACCTGAGGTTGTGTCTCACGAGAGCAGAGTAGAGGGGGAGAATCACCTCCCTCAAACTGCTGGCCATGCTTCTTTTTATGCAGCCCAGAGCCCAGGTGGTGATTGGCTTTCTGGTCTGCAAGAGCACATTGCCAACTCATGTCCAATTTTTCATTCACCAGTATCTCCAAGTCCTCCTCTGCAGGACTGATATGGATCCGTTCATCCCCCAGCCTGTATTTATGTTGGACATTGAGTCATTGAATGTCCTCTTTGGATGTGGCCATCCATCCAATTCCTTATCCATCTAACAGTCCATCCATTAAATCCATTCACCTTCAATTTAGAGGTGAGAATGTTGTGGGGGACCGTATCAAAGACCTTACAGAGGTACAGATAGATGACAACCATAGCTCTTCCCTTGTTCACTAATGCAGATATTCCATCATAGAAGTCTACTAGATTGGCCAGGCATGATTTTCCCTTGGCTGTCTCTAATCACCTCCCTGTCTTCCATGTATTTCAACATAACTTCTAGGAGGATTTGTTCCATAATCTTACCTGGCATGGGGGCTGACTGGTCGGTAGTTCCCAGAGTCCTCCTTTTTATCTTTTTTAATTATGTGTGTGATGTTTCCCATTTTCCAGTCACAGGGGACTCGCCTTACTGCCATGACTTTTCAGATATGATGGATAGTGGTTTGGCATCTACGTCAGCCAATTCCCTCAGGACCATGTGATGCATCTTGTCGGATCCCATGAACTTGTGTATCTTCAGGTTCCTCAGGTGGTCTTGAACCTGATCTTATTCTGTGATGGGAAGGATTTCATTCTCTCAGTACCTGCCTTGAGGTTCAGGGGACTTGAGAGATGTGGGAAGAGAGATTATTATTGAAAACTGAGGCAAAAAAAAGTATTGACTACCTCAACCCTCTGTGGCTGTGGTAAATGTGTTGTTACCAGTTCTCTTGTCTTATTTACCAGGGTGGGTACATTTTCTTTAATCTTCCTTTTCTGGTCAACATACTTGTAAAAGCCCTTCTTATTATTCTTCCTATCCCTTGCCAAATTCAGCTCCAACTGTGCCTTAGCTTTCCTGGTCCCATGCCTACACATCCAGGCAGCGTCCCTGTATTCTCCCCAGAATATACATCCCTGGTTCCACTGCCTGTGCATTTCCTTCTTACACTTCTATTTGACCAGGAGGTCCTTATTCAGCCATGCTGGTCTCCTGCTTTCTTTGCCTGATTCCTCGAGAGAATCGAGAGCTCTTGAGCTCTAAAAAAATAGTCCTTAAAGAGCTGCCAGCTCTGTTCAACTCCTTTATCCCTGAGGACAGTTTCCCTGGGGGTCCCATCCATTAATTCCTTAAACAACTGAAAGTTTGCTTTCCTACAAGTTTGCTCTTCCAAGGAATGCTATTTGTTATTAGTAAACTGGTTGATATTTCTCACTACTACATTTGAAATTCCTTTTGAAATGCTTGAGCACAAAAAAATGTCTTTTAAACAGCTTTTGCCTATTTTGCTTTCTTGAAAGTACATGTATTAACAGCATCTAGTAATGTTCTACTGCCATAACAGAATAATATTTTAACTTCTGTTTTGGCAGCCAGGTCATCAATGAGGTATCACTTCAGTAAAAAGTTTTCCTTCGTTTAATATGCATAACTAGTTAAGATTACAGTATCAGTGTCAGTCAAGAACTATTAATCTTACATCATGAAGCAACTAAGGAGCAGACATAAATGATGTCGTGGTTTAACCCCACGCAGC
>NW_009186968.1:23063-47740 GCF_000690835.1 Fulmarus glacialis | reverse complement strand
ATATATATTAAAAAAATAACTGGTTACCCACTTACTCATAAGAAAGCAGCTTTCTGTATATGTGTTGGTCTAAGCCTGAATACTACACCGCTGGATAAATGTAGAAAAGAAAGGATAGCTGATAACTTGCTCCACTGAGCCGCTCACAAGAACAGCGGAATAGCATCAGACCAACTTTTGCAAGGAGAAGTTTCTCTTATTAGTCACTTCCCATTTCAATACAACAGTAAACTGTGCGGCCTGTTTCGAGGAGCAACTGCTTGGAATAGATTTGCTTTTCATCTGGATTTGGATGCTTAAAAGTTAATATGAAGAAGCTTTCAGTACTGATCTGCTTATGAGTGAAACAATGAGGATCACAGGGTGTTAGGGAGGTTGGACGTACCCTAAGGGTGTAATCTCTGGTGAGGTCAAGGCTGGATGGCTTGGGGAAAAAGAGACATGTAAGCACTGTAAAGATCCATTTTCCCAGCTCAATAAAACAGGCCAGAACATGGTTTGATAGCTCACTCTTTACCAGGTGAAATGCTTGAAGAAAAGGTTACACATCCTCCTCCTGCATTTAAATTGAAAAATAAGTAGAAGGAAAACTCCCGTTCTTTTTGTGTTTAATCAGGTCTATAACCTGTTAAGCATGGACAAATATATGTGACAGATAATGACATTTTTGTAAATATATCTCCATATGTGTCCTCGTCCGACTCTCCAAGCCGCTAACGTTTGAACTTTCCAGAGAAGATGTTGTGGAAACACAGGGAAAAGAGGAAAATTTTGAACAAGTAACTGTAATAAAAATTAGTATATGCTTTTTTTGGCGTAAAAACCAAATGACCCACACACTGATTTAGTAAATAAGGCTCCCAGACTTTTCCCCAGACCTTTGTCCTGTTCTGCCATAAAACAAGAACATAGTTTGTTTTCTGGAGGAAGGCGAGAGCATCACAGAAACAGCATTTCAGCCGCAGTGGTAAGCTCTATGCCCGTTGAAATCTGAATTTCTTACTTTCAAAAGCAGATGAATATATTGTGGTTTAGCAAAAGTCAGGAATATTGCACAGTCAGGAATATTAAAATTTCACAACATAGAAGTGTCTAAAAATCAGAATAGGATTAAAAAAAAAAAAAAAAAAAGCTTACTGAATAAGAGGGAGCAACCGAGGGTCAGAGAACAGCATTTTGCAGCAAAAGCAGGCGAAGAATAACTTTTCAACTTATGAAATGTCCCATTTTCCACATCTCATGTCAGAGTGCTAGTCGCTTAAATGTGAATGCTCTAAGTCATGAAAGGATAATAAAATGGCATAACATTTGAACTATATTTAATTTGAAATATTTTAAACATTTGAAACTCTTGAAATATGAAAACATTTGCAGTTTAATATTGGGTTTCTGTTAAGAGAAAAACCCTTCTTGTAATAACTAATCAAATAATTGCCCTGGTCATATTCTCCTAATATCTGGAACTGGCAGCTGCCAGATGAGGTGAATGTGCAGTGCAAGCTTGTGTGGTAATTCCTTTCTTTGCAAATGTTTTTATCATACAATCTAAGTGATTCTTGCGAATTGAGAACTACAGTAAGTGCGTAGTTGAAGTCACTTGCTGTTCATACTAATGACTTGAAATATCTGTGCAGTAAGATATATTTTGAACATGTAGATACCTATTGGTGTAGAGCTTCTCTGTGGGATAAATTGGAAACCCTACACTTTTAAGAAAGCCTATAAATATTACATAAATCCTTTAGAAATAGCCCAACTATAATTAATTGGGCTGATAATGAGATCAAGTTTTCTAGACCTTTTCCCTACTCAGGACTGTAATAGAAACTACAAGTACAGCTGCACTTCCTAAGATGAAAGTTACGATCTCCATGTGTTATAAATCAGTATCTTTTTTTTTCTTTTTTGGAAAGAAAATGCCAAAGTAGCGTGCAGCCAGACTTTTCCACCTTACTGCACCTTTCTGACTGCGATCGGCAAGACCAGTTGCATAATAATCCATACTGCTGTTCACGTTCTTAAATTAAGCGTGTATTTAGATGTTTTGCTGAGAGAAGCTTATGCCACTATGCAATGCAAATAAGGGGGTTGAAGCTAACCCTTAGGGCCTCCGTCAAACTTTGTAAGAGTCTCGCCATTGATTTCCATGGGCTTTCTATCAGGATCTTAGATTTTAGCAAGTGGATCTTTGGGACCTGAGGGGCAAAGTGAGTGTAACACAACCCACAGGGGAGGTTTCTCTTCTCCTCCTGGGACATATCCGCGTTTTATATTGTATTACATATCCATTACAGTTTTCAGCAATCAGCCCTGTCAAATTCAAGTCGTATATGCTCAGGTATTCTTTTCTGACATCTCTCCTGCTTGGCCCCTATGGGTTAAAGGGGCAACCACCATACAAATAAACCTACTAATTATTGAGCATCTCCAAATGCATCACACTACCTTGTGCCTTAATTAAATGGTAAGATTTTCCCTCTTGGTAGTGCAGCTTCAAATAGGAAAATTGACATTTGCATTATTTTTAAAAAATAAGCATATCCTTTAAAAAATAAGCACAAAAAATAAGCATATGGAGAGTTGTATTTTTCTGTCGTCTCTGGAAACAGAGTGCCCTGTCACGCTTAAGGGTGGGACTTCAGTAAGAGAGCGCATTAGCCTAATGACCATTTCCTGAAGTTAAATCATCCCAAACAACCAAATAAAATTTTCTTAATTTAATCTGTTAAAAAAGTTTGAGTAGCCTGAAAATTTTCTGAAACAAGTCCCTTAACACTGCCACAGATAAGGATGGAAAAAATAAATAATTGTATCTATTCCAAGCTTTATTTCCCTGTAAGCAGTATTAGCTCAATCCCAGAAATGGCAGACTTTTATTTTTCCATCCAAAAATAAAAATGGTGATCTTGTTTTAAAGGATAATCTAATTTATTGTTAATGGTTTGAATCATTCCAGGGGTCAAAGGCATCTTTTACATCAATTTGCAAAAGCAAATTAATGTTTTGAAGGAAATGTAAAAGTCAAGTTGCTTGGGAGTACATTAAATTATATGCTAGTTAATGGTGTTAGAGAGATGGTTTAAAAATAAATTGCCCATAATACCTTTTAATAAAGGAGCTAAATGCATTTTTGTTCCCTGCTAAAAGCAGATGCCTATTTGGCACTGTTTTGAATCCCATTTGCTATGTATATTTTGATTAATACTATGCTGGGTAATCTGCACTATGTGGTCTAGGTTCAGTAACCTCACTGTAAAATAATGAGCCTTCAAAAATAAAAAATACGTTAGCTATAAAGTTGTATATTCTTAGGGGCTCTGAACATATTCAAAAGAAATAAAAAAAAATGAAGCTTTCACCCAGTAAATTTGCTCAAAAGTGAAACTTGCATGTCTCAATTTTTATTTAGATTTCAGTCCGAGCTCTGAAAACTGGACAAAACATCAACTTTTTGCATGTTTTCGACAAATACCTTTTCTTTGAGTCAGCTGCCACAGGACCTTGCAAAAGCCCCAGTCTTAAGGGAGCTTATGGCACTGGGATGCAGCCAATACAATGAGTTCACTTGCTAAGTAGTGTCTTCAGAAAAAGGTCCAGCACTCATATTTTATGAAATATGTAACATGATTTACCCAAGGTTGTCAAAAGAGATGAATTTCAGCCAAATGCAAGGTAATAAATAGTAATATGTGCTGCATATAGTTGACTTATAACCCTTGGCATTTTGAAACAAAATTCTTTTGAAGAATTCATTTTATACGTCATAAACTTTCCTATTGTTTTTCCTGTTTTGACTGTCTTTGTCATCAGATTTCTTGTGGAAAGTATTTCTGAAAACTGTAAATGAAGCAATATTTTCAAGAATACTTATATAGGTCTCTATTTCCGTGGTGTTCTCGGAATAAGAAAGTTAGTAGTGTAGAAAAATGGTCTGTTTCATTAAATTGGAACCTAGGGGGAAAAAGAGGCAATAAGATAATGTATATGTGAGCTTTTTTATTATTATTTATTTAATGATTATAGAAAAACCTTTTCCAAGGTTGAAAGTTATTTGTTTTCATGACATACCCATGTTATTTTGAGGAACAGATTAATCTAGGGGTTGTTTTAGTAGTAGTAGTAGTAGTAGTAGTAGTAGTAGTAGTAGTATTGTATCATCATCATCATCATCATCATTATTATTATTATTATTAACCAATTTTGTGATAAAGTATAAAGTGCATTTATTCAATCCTTTATACTTACTTTAAAGTAAATACAATAGAAAACATGTATTATATTATGATGCATCTATTTTAAATCCGCTGGCTTAAACTATATATATGCAGTTATGAATCCTCAAATATGAGTGAAATACATATCTTTTACTGCCACCCCACACACCTCAATTTAGGCTCCTATAGCACTACCTGTCATCTGTTAAAACATCAAACAGGCGTTGGCAGGGAGTGCTGCATGCTGGTGAACCTTAAAATGGATTTGTGGACTTCCAGAGAGCATGCTCATATTTTGGCACATACTCCAATTATTCAGAAATCTTCCAGGAACTTTTCCAGTGCAGTCTGGCTGAAACACCTCACTGACCACAACGGTACCCAACAGCGGATCCTACGAAGAACCTCAAAGCCCCATAAGCACGTACTGAGGTTTCCCCAAAACACTGCCCCAGCCTGTAGCGGTCTTGTCTTAAGGAGTCCTTCAACCAGGACTGGCATCTGAGGATAATGCTTTACATATATATATATGCTCTCACATACATATATATATAAAGAATTATGTATATCTTGTATAACATATATATGATATATATGGTGTGTATGTATATACATATACATGTGTCCTCAGATACAGGAAGGATATACAAGAGCAAGTTTTATTAAAAAAGAGTCAGTGGACAATTTCGGTTTTTGCCTATTCAGTTTATACACAGAGAGCTAATGACAGTTCAATGATCCACTTTTCCCGGCAGCTACAGGAAGGTCTTCCCAAAAGGCTCTCTATGTGAAGATCTCACAGGATTGTCTTTCTTGTAATGTCGAGGCAGGAACCGTAAATCTGAAGCATTTGGGAAGGTAATCCATCCCCTTAAATTTTAGGGTCCAGTTAAAACAAATCCAAACATTGTTCAATATAATCTAAAATGATGAGTGTCTGGATAGAGTGGCCTCTCAGCAGCCATTGCTCAAATAATATACAGGCACGTTTAACCTGCTCTGGTCATACTAAGGTCCAACTACAGTCAAGGAAGCAAGTAAGCACTTTTAGGGTGCAAGTCATCTAAACTATTTTTGATATCTAACCTGGCATTAGAATAATCAAACTCTAAAAATGCTTTCATGAATCATAAAGTAAGGACAGAGGACCAGTTAAGATGCAGAAGTTTGCATTTCTCCCCTGATGCCAACTTATTAAGAAAACAATTGGTCCACCCAAGAACCTTTAATTTCTCTGTTGTTCTAGTGCGAACTGTAATAAGCCATTGGAAAGAAGCCAAGCCATATAAGCAAAATGTTAAAAAGCCAGGGAAAATACCAGTAGGCAATGAAAGAGTTTGGAAAGGTCTATAGTTGCTCCTGTAGTTAAGCAAGCACTTGTCCCCAGACACGCTGGCAATCCTAAAACCCAAGATTTTCTGTGGTTTCCATTTTTGCACTTATGTGCACACGATAGTGGAAGAAACAAAAGAACGTATTACAGAACTATTTTTCTTCTACTTTTAGAAAATGTGCCTTCTCATACACATAAGCTGGAAGCAGTTGGACAGACAGTACTTAACACATAAAATGGTACAAGATTCAGATGCAGGAGACACAACAATTTTCTTGAAATACCGCATGCATGAAACATATAGCCAACGTTCAGCTTACAATATTTGGATGTAAGGAAACAGACTTCAAGGTCAGAGGCAGATGTTCTCATTATTTAATCTGTTACTCTGGCATTAAAGAGGATGTACAACTTCACCTGGAGCTACTGGAAAAGAGCTGTAACTTTTGAGTTAGCTTGGGTGAGCTGATGGGAACTGCAGAAAATGTAGGAAACTTCTAGAAAATGGTTGTTACCTGGTTAAATCTTTCATGAGAAATTTAGTCTTTCTGAAGTATTTTGCAGAAGATTTCTGAGAAATAACGTAAATGCCATTACCTCAGTTGAGGAAACAGTATCGCAAATTTTGATGTAGGTACTGGAAATCGGGAACTGAGATTTAAGGTGGAATGCACTCCCAGGTTTAAAGAATTACAGTGAAGTTAGTTTTTTTCTTGATTTCAAACATGTATTTTCAATAAATCTTTTATTTTATTGCAAATAATTAGTATGAGGGACGTAGACCTTTAAATATAATAAGAAGAATTTGGAGGTAGAAGTCCCAGGAGTATGTAAGCTGCTGCACCATCTAGAAAAGGAGATTTAATTCCTTGATTGTTGTTCAGTTTGTAAATTGGGTTGTATTTGACATCTCTCACCCCATCCCTGAGGGCCGCCACAGCCCTCGGCTGACCTTCTGAGGCAGAGCTGGAAGCCTGGGGGAAACATGCACAACCGGCTGAGGACTGCTGCTCAGCCCGCGGCATCTTCCTCTCACGGGCAAGCTGGCCGGCCGGGCTCTCTGCAGCTTCTTCTGCGGAAAGGGAAAATGTGACCAGGATGTGGTGGCTCCCAAAAGCCATCTGGGCTTACAAAGTTTAATCTCTACTACAAGGTTTCCACACAGAGTTATTTCAGAGCTGATTGACACCGTAAGTACAATCGTATAATTTTGTCCTCAAGTGGAAGTATGTGTCTTTAAAAAAGCTGTTACTGATTTAATAAATTATTGCAACTGTTTTCTGTTACAGAGAATTTGAAAAATTTTTACACCTAATTTTATTTCCATATGATTTATTTTTCCTCATCAAGAGGAACTAAATATGGCTATTTTCTGCACTGTTCTTTTGAGCAGTTCTAATAATTAAATTATGTTAGCAAACTTAGCAGCATACAAATTACTGTTGAAATGGAAAATTTCATATCAATATTAAGAAATCTCTTAAAAAATCATCAAAGATAACATGAAAAGGACTATGACTTTTTAAAATATTTCAATCACAGACTCTACCCTGACCCTTCTGATCTGTAGGAAAAATACAGAAAGAACAACTTCAGAATTCCTGGGTTACGTCAGATGTGTAACATCCATTAGAAGAATACACACAATATGTATTTATTTATGTAAAAATGCACATATACCGGTATATAATGTATGCGTACAATTGTAATATGGATTTGAAACTCTCTCTATATGTTTTTTAATATATATATTTTATATATATACACACACGCACACATATTTGCATACAGAAATGTGTGTACACCCCAACATGTATACACATACTTCTAAACTTGAAACCTGTATAAAGGGTGGAAACCACCAACCTGAACTTAGGGAGGTGCTATGAGGAAGATATTCTACTATTTGATTTTTTTAAATGGTCTCCTACAAGCAGACTGATAGTCTGATATGCAAAAAGCGACAGTAAATTATCAGAAAAGATGACTCAATGGTGGAAAAGAGCCTCTGCTCTAAAACCAAATATGTGTAAAGTGTCAGACGATGCAACTTTTTTAAAAAAAGAAACATCTTAGCACTACTTTTTTAAAACAAAAATCTTACCGGTGACCCCATTTACCTAAATTAAGTACCACTTTCATTTTGTGAAACTCTTAAAACAGGAGATTTACAAGGACAAGATAAGAGGACTGGCAGATGTTCTTTGATTCATTCATTTGAAGGGAAGGGCATTTGGAAATGGCACTGGCACAGAATGACATTTGGAATAATGGCCTGTGATTCTGTTGGCACTTTTAGTGTTAAGCAAGTGATCTGCAAGGTAAAGTGGATTCACAGTTAGAGTCAGCACCAGTGCACAGGTCGCCCGTAAAAATAGAAGATTCCATTATTCTTCAGGCTCCCTAGAGGGAGCAAGGTCTCCAGCATCATTACCAGGACTAAATCTGACTTTTCTACCTCCCCTAATTTCCTCCTAGTAATTATAGGTCAAGCACTCTTTTGTAAATTATAAAACCTTTGTTCTTATCAAAAATGAATAGCTGAGGAAAAAAATTATAAAGAGAGTCCTAGGAAAAAAATTTCAATTAGAAAACCAAGCTAATTTGGTATGACCAAAGACTGTCAGGCATACTGACAGTGCTCTATTATGCAGTCATTTGGGCTCTTTCAAATTAGTTATGTTAATGTCCTGTGAGTGAATGTAACACTTGGATGGGACAAGATTTCTGCAATTAATTTCTGCAGTCAGTGGAGAGACAAGCAAATTTATTTTCCCCCTCTCTGGGAATTGGTAGTGGAGGGTGTGAGGTAGAGAAAGTGCATTTAGGAACAGAGTACAAGCTAAACACAAGCCCTAAATAAAGCAGAAACAATGGGAGCCAATGCCTCCTCATTCATTCAATTGACAATGTTTTGCAGCTTAAACCTGTTTTATTAATTATGTTTGACATTTCCTTAATTAGTTTCATTTACACCAAATCAATCCCTACTGCTGTATGGCATCATTTATCATTTTGAAAAATTTGCATACTGAGTGCTGACTTTTTCTACTTAATTATACATTAAAAGTGTCAAGCGTGCTTGCTGCCTGGCATTATCTGCGCCAGAAAGGTTTGTGGCTGGACTGTGATGGTATTAATCATTAAGAGCCCCCAAGTGCTGCTGGGTAATATCTGGGGAGTCGAGTGGCTCTCATTTTAACGCTAGAGAGCAGAAGTGCTTCTGTAAAATGACCCAAAGCAAAAACAAAATAAATGACCTAAAACATCCGGTCTACTGTAATGCTTCTCTCTTTCGGTGGAAATATGCTCTGGGAAAAAAAAAAAATGTTTACTGTTAACTATTAGCCTCCTGCATGTTGCAGCTGCAGAGATGGCTCTTCAGGATAGCTGATATTTTGTCTGGACGGGAAATGTGACGTTTCACTTAAATGTATATTGATGGCTGAGTAACCGACCAACCAAAGCATGTCCGTATCAGCTTTTTCTGATTTTGACTGTTTGGGCTTTTTTTTTCACTATAAAGAATTTAAGATAAAACACAACCAGGAATTAACATCTCATTTCATAAAACCAATAACTTACATGAAACCTCTTAAGAAACGATCAACCATTTTTTAAATAAGTGGTTATGCCACATTCTCCAGGTTGTTAGGAAAGAACGTGGTTCCAGCCACTAGTCATTCCCAAACTCATCCAAAAGGATATAGTGCATACAGCACCACATTGCTAGTCTATCTGTAAGTACCTATAATCCAGTGCAGGTATTTCGGCGGCAAATTAGCTGTGAGTCTGACAAGTCACAGGTGCACTTCCACATTCAGAGCAGCAGCTGCTTTTGAACAGCTTTAACTACTTATCAGCAGTAGCTTTCAGAAATGCTCTTTCTCTCCCAACAGTTGTGCTCATCATTTAACTCCTTCTGAGACCCCATGAAGACCCTTAGCCAGGCTGACCATTGATTTCAGGAAAAATTGAATCCATTACATTTATCACATGTTCTCTCTTCTTCCATATGTCTAGTTAGGACCTGGGCCAAAATTAACATTTTTGGCTAGCCCAAGGTTATCAACAGCCAGTTTAGTTCCTGCCTTTGACAACCAGTTGCAAGAACTGTTTTAATGCCCCACCAATGCAAATGCAAAAACCTCAGAATCGGAGTAACTGTTAATAAACATTTCTGAAGCCACGTTACATATCTCATTTCAGTAAATTTTTAGCTATCTTAGAGTTTTTAGCAGTATCAAATAAAACAGCCTGTTTTGCAAAATGACCAAAAGTACACTTTGGGAGCTGGACCCTCCTGCCTGCCCTTCCCAAATCTTTATCAACTCCAGCTGAAGCGGCAGTTAGTGAGCTGCTATATATATTCATAAAAATGCATTCCTGTACACTTTCTGATCTACCATGACGCCTGCTCAGAAGGCCACCAACCCTGCCAGGCAGGAAAGCAAAATTGCCACACAAAGGTGGAAGGAGCTAGCATGCACAAACATGCAATTTTCAGTGGGAAAGCTCAGAAATACACAAACACGAACACACCTTCTGTCAGCTGGCAAACACAGGTTCGAAAGCACCCTACCACTGTCAGTCACGGGATTCACTGTTCCTTTCTGCCCTCCTTTCCTTCTCATCACCTCTGGAAAGAATCAACCTCAAGTGGAGAGTCAAGTCAGAGCTTGGTATTGGCAAGAGGTGAAAAGGTTTGCCCTTGGCCAATATGGGTCACACCACCAAGTGAACCTGCTTTGGACATCTGACCATTCTCCATCTGACCAGTTTTCCACTCCTGTAGTTAAACAGATTGTTTGCAGAGGCTGTGACATTGACAAGAAGACTCCCATTACTCTGCCCAGCAACAAACCATGCACCGTGCATGTCCATTACTAGCCTCAATAAACAGAATTTAGCTTGTATCTTACCTCTGATTTTTTTCTCTCTAGCACACACATGTCAGTAACAGCGTTTGTAGACACTCCCAGGCACATCTGCTTTCCCCATGCCTGCCATTCAGGGATGCCAAGGGTAGGAAAGACCACGAAAAAAATTCTAATTTTAGACAGAATGCTTCTGTTTCATATGGGAAGAGCTAGAGGTAAGGGAAAGGCTCAGTCATGCACCTATATTGTAATTCTCCCTGCTCAGAGAATTAAGGAGGACAGAGATATTTCTGTTTAGAGGACTAGAGGGATAAGTACACAGGTATCGTGGTCTCACACAGCCACAGGAGGGCATCACTTTAATTCTTGTGTTTGCCTCCGATGATCTGCTCCTATGCAACTCAGTTCCATCGCATGTGGGGCTGTGGAAGGACGATGAAGCGTGTGACTTTCTGTGTGCTCTACGGGAAGGGTTTGGTGATAGTTTCACTAGCACTCTGCAGGACAAAATGGGAAATGAAGTGCCATGTTAAAATAATACGGTCCCTGTCACTTCTGTGCTCTGCACACTGGGGTTTCTAAAGGCACAATTACGGACATACCCAGTGGTGCTCACAGTCATGGAAGCATGCAGTAATTTCACTTGCAAGGGGTCTCTGGAGGTCTTCTGGTCTAATCCCCTGTTCAAACCAGGGCCAACTCCAAAGACACATGGGGTTGGTTGCTCAGGGCCCCATCCAGTCTAGTTTGGAGTACCTCCAAGGATGGGGAGCATAGTGGTCTCCTTGTGCAACCTGCAGTGTGACTTCTCAGGGTGACCAGTCAGCCCTTGAGGAAGACTAGAGCCCTATTTATTTCATGTAATTCTAATCACTTTTGGCTGAAGCCACATAAAATGGCTAAGCATGTGTCTACCCCTATTATACAGTTCAGAAACTGCTTAAAAACTGGCCAAAAGCCGATGACACATCTGACATTCTGAAGATGAGAGTACATAATGTGCTTGTTAGTCTTTCACATCTCAGTCATGATTACAGCTGTGATAGATGCCTCCACCACAAACTGAGCAATCACCAGTGAACCATATGTGACTCATGTGGCCAATTTCCAGAGAGCGGCGCTCACCATTTCTGCACACTTCCTGAAGGATGTCTGGGGCTGCTGCAAAGGCAGAAGCCTAGGATTATTAGCAGTAAAGTCTGCTGTACTTGAGCTTATTTTAGCCAACGGAGCACAACACTACTGACTTAGAAATGCACTGATGTGGAGGAACGCAGGATGAGCTGTGGGATTTGATATGGCAGGGACTAGACTTTAATAGCAATACAGATGGTCGTCTGATATTTCACTTATAATTATGTGTATTTTGACATAGACAGTATCTTACTCTGTAAAAGACCTGAAAGGGTTAAAAAAGAATCTATTCTCTATGCTATACACCAACCATGCCTGCATTTATGTCAGAACCCAAACTTACTGTGTTTAATATTCAAGTTCATTTTCAAATTCTTGCCCATTAACATAATATATGCCATTTTGCAAGCCTGGTCAGAGAAATCTGTAACTAAATAATTTTCAAGTTTCCTTCATATCCAATGCATTATATGCAGTGTGAAATTATTTTCCCACTCTGTCCTTCATAGAAGAGCAGAAAAGCAATACACAATATACATGATATTGTTGTAAAATGTATTACAGACTTCAAAAGTTACTATAGGTGTATGCACAATCACAATAACCGATCCTAAATGACCATTTAATTGTCTATTTTAAATTATGCTTGATATGCCATTACAAGGTAAACATTCAAAATTTGCAAGACAAGATGTATATGAATGTTAAAATTATTTTTATAAAAACCTTCTCTTTCTTTCTTATGGTACTCTTCTTAGTCCCAATCCTCTTGTGAGTATACCCACTGTATGTCAAAATTGTAAGAAGCATAAACATAAAAGAAGCTAAGAATTTAGGCCATGCCTAATTCATAAGTATTTTTTGTTTACACGAAGATTTCTAATAAAAATTTAATGAGAAAATCAAAGATGGAGAGTCTGAGAAATTCGTGCAACAAAACTGGGAGTCACCCAATCATGTATGTGGTGGATCAGAAACCCTAAACTCAGATGGGCTTATCAAAGAGTTCACCACGTTCAAGGAACCCTTTTCAGCATCACCAGCCACTGCTCCGAACAGACCTGATGGTGTACGGAAACCAAGCAAAAAAATCTCCTATTTTTACTGGATTAGCTTTGAGATCTCAAGAGATTCTAAACTAAAAATTCAAGGTAAATAACTGGCGATATGCAAGCGCATAAAAATAAACCAATCTTATAATCTAAATATAAGTCTCTAGACTTTAAAGTTTGTACCAATACTGATTTTGAACCTCTGTTGAACTTCTGAGATAGGAAACAGAATTCCACATACAAAAAATCCAAATTCCACTACTGAAAATACTTGTAATAAAGTATTACTTACTAAAAACAGTAAAAATTTGCACTCAAATCAACAGAGATTAAGATTTTAAATGAATATTTCATTTTCAAAAGTGGTTAAGTATATTTGTTTATCAGTACCTCAGATTATTATTTTTTTTTTACAGTGAGATTCAAATGAAACTTCAAGATACCACTTTAAGCTTATAATAAATGTATTGCAGATATTTTTTGATCACACTGGCATAACGATAACCACAACAGACCTACATTCTGTGTATGTTATTTCAGATATGCACATTACTGAGCTCAGATAGACTGTGCAGGCAAATATTATGAAATTCTATTCATAATAATATGCACACGCAGTGATTTTCAAATTAAAATACAGTCCCAGATCCAGATCCTGTTGCATACTTAAGCTCTAGATTGATTTAAAGAACTTCAGTAATTCCACTGTACTGTTACACAGGCCTTTAAATGTAAAAATATATAGTACAATTTACCTCAGTAGAGCTACTCACAATGGTAAGCCTTCACAAGATCAGCCTCTAAAATTCTTTAAATACATTAAACCATTTGTCCCCACTGAGCATTAAATCTCTTGTCAGTTGAGTATTTTTTAATGAATATACTTTTGAGTTTTGTCATCATTTGAATGACTCAATTAACAGAAAGTCACCTCCCCCACTTTTACATACTGGTAAATTCCAAAGATGTCCAGAGAAATAAACTTGCCAGATCTTTCTAAAAATTAGAATAAACACAAGAATTTTGACAGAAATTTATTTTCTTCAGAAATGTAAAAGCGAGTGTACTTCATAATTTTAGAAACAACCATTTCAAAAAAGTTAGTTCTGATTGTACTTGAAATAATTTTTGCTCCATAGTATATTTTTAGAAAGCTTATTCCCAAAAGATAGGAATTCAAGTTAAGATGTATTAGTCACACAATATTTTGTATTTTCTTTTTGGACAACTTTTGTCTCTAAAAATCAATGTTATCTGAAATAAAAATCAGTTTGTAAATATTTTGAAACATGTTTTAAAAGCATGCCTCCCAGTTCTCCTCTTGCATCAGTCCTATAATATTTCAGTAACTGAGTTATTTTCAATTTGTCCTAAAATTTTAAACAACAAAAGACAAGCTGATACTTTTCAATATCTATGTGAAATTTTCAGTGCTTATGATTTTTTCTTTTAATAGTTTTGTTGCCTTACAACTTTATTCAAAAAAGAATTCTTTCATAAATTCCTCCTGTTTTAATTTCTAGCAGTATTCATCCATCTCTGGATGCATAATTTCTCAAGCATAAGTGCTACAGATATTTCTCACCTAATGCCATCAAGTGATATATAGAACCAGCTTCTCAGAGTCGTTATATCTCCTCTACACTTGTACCATAGGCACCATCAT
Source organism: Fulmarus glacialis (assembly GCF_000690835.1). Classification (NCBI taxonomy): domain Eukaryota; kingdom Metazoa; phylum Chordata; class Aves; order Procellariiformes; family Procellariidae; genus Fulmarus; species Fulmarus glacialis. The sequence goes on along the minus strand of NW_009186968.1, from coordinate 33,461 downwards.
TTTGCATTTTAATAGCAAAACTGCACATATTTCCACTTGCCTTATATGGTGTCCATCACCATAATGACAAACTCGCAGGTACCCTATAGAAGGCTATTATGTAGAAGTATTGAGATGATAGTTGTGACAAAGGTAGGATTTCTGAAAAACAAGTGCAGGCACCTGTCTTTCCTTCCAGGACCTTAAATCCTCTACAGGGAAGTGCTCCTCTATGGGCAAAGTACCTTGGAGAAGCTGAATGTCCTCCATGGCTCCAGGCAATACTCTCGCCAGTGGGGCATCATGAGAGAGGGAGGTGGTGGCAGTGCATGGTCAGGCAACTCAGGAGACATCTTCGCAGAAGATCTACCTGTGCTCACCAGCAGGTGAGTGACACCTTATGAACCCTGAGGGGCACAGACGTAAGCTGGGTACTGTCAAGGATGTCTGTTAAGCACCAGGATGAAGTATCATACCTTTCAGATACCACAAGCTAAAATATAATATGATCTCATAATTCTGGTAAAAAATAAACAAATATGAAGGACAGAGCTGTCACAATACAATAGTTGTTTTCAGAGGGTTAAGAAGAATACTGAATTCCCAGGTCTGCAAGACACAGACAGTAGTGCTTTCTAAAAGTATGTAATGAACTCTGTATCTCAAGAGGCAGGACTGACCTGAGGCTGGCTACTATCATTTGCTCTGCTCTAGGAGATCCTTTATCTGACTTTCATATGACAATCCTGCCAAAAAAAAGTAGCAATATAAAATGCAGAAAGACAACCATTTTACCAAAGTTGTTTTTGCCTAACTTGTTGGTTTAAAATAAATAAATAAAGCTAATACAAAGAGTATAAATAGCCTATTGAATAAGGTTTTTCTCTATTGCAGATAGGGGAGAAATGAAGGGAATTTTAAGTAGTGCTTAAGAAATAAGAATTCACAGAAATAAAAGATCTGAATCCTGTTTGCTTTGCTAAAGTGGGTTCTTCCACTGACAATGGAACTACTTATGGATGAAATTTTTTTACTGTGCAAGGAAAAGACACAAAGTCTAAGCACCAAATACACTCCTCTCTAGTTTTCAAAACAGAGGCAAGTGAACCTCTGCGCAAGGGTGGAATTCAGTCTGCATGAAAGGGAACTGGAAGGTGATGCTGGATCCCCAGCCTTACAAAGCCCATTACAACTTTTTTTGGATTGAGTGCCATGAAGGAAGGGGATAAAACTGGAAACATACAAGGAAAAAGAAAAAAAAAAAAGCTTAGAAGGAATTCTCTTCACCTTTAAAAGGGCATTTGAAGTAAATTCTGTTAGATCAGTAATATTGTTCTCAAGTAGAAATCTTGCTTAAAGAAAAAAAAAATCACTTAGAATTTTGAATTTTGAATAAAGCATGATGATTAGGCTTTATTAGAATGTAAGATCACTGGCTCATTTTTAAACTGGATAGTTAAAAGAAGGTTATTAAATCTGTATTTGTGCACTTAAGCAAGTGCGCTGGTTTTGTAAGGTGCTCTCACTGTTTTGAATTCAGTAGGAAGTTCAACCAGGCCTAGGTAATTACCTGGCTCAACGACTCTGCAGGTATTTTCCTTTTGTGCAAAACGTTGCGTGTTTTTCTTCCTGCACTACAGGTGTATTAACTCAGCAACCTTTAGGCTCTCAAAGTGTACCAAGATTTCACCCTTAACAAAGGCCCAGTGGTACCAGCAAAAAATAAAAAACAAAAAAGTCAAGAAACCCCAACTTCACTAAATTGTTTTCCAGTACTGCAGTGTTGTCTTCCTGGATGAATTTAAAAAACGTAATCCATAATATTCCAAAATTAAATTCTGTTAGAGGCATCATGCAGGAAAGAAGAGACACTTTTTCTAGCTTTCATCCATGCTAATCTTTCATGCTGATCCCCACTGGAAACATTATTTAGGGACACTACATTTTTGTTGAACACTTGTCTTTATAAGGTGCATTTCAAGATTTTCAAGTCTTTGAAACGGAATGTTAAAGAACAGAAAGAATTCTCTACGAATATGCCCACTCTACAGCCTCAGCCATCCCTTGACAAATTCAAAAACATTGTTTGTTTTTTCCTTGTGATTTCTGCTTGAGGCCACCTGGCTCAGAAGTTTTATTCTTCAGAAATGTCACACCAGATCCATCTTTAACTAGCCGTTGAAGGACATTTTGATACTTTAATCTATTAAGAAGATCATTCTACTTGAAAAATTTTTTAAGTTATTTTTCTTTTCCTTACTATCATTACAACCTTTGAGTGTAATTAGGCTGTGTTTAATCTCCGGGGAAGGAGCAAGGTTACAAAGATACAGTTCATTACAAACACAGGTGGCATCTATTTCAAATGTTTTTACATACAATGCAAATTTATTGTTTATTTGTCAATACTGAACTTCTGGAGTAATAATACTATTGAGTATGTTCATTTTGTACAATTTTCAATTATGGGAGAAAGAGCAAAGACTCCCAAGGACTTAAACCAAAAACATTTCAGTAGTAGTGAAGGTGTAAAATCTCAATCTTTTTTTTTTTAATTTACATTTAAGATTTAATTTATAAAGCTGTGCCTCATCTTTGGAGAATTTTACACGGAAATTTTTCTGCTTGATATTTAGACACAGCTAAGTAAATATATGTACACCAATATATGAATATGGTATGTGCATAACATATATGTATTATAATTGAATATTTTATAGAAAGAAGTGGACTTGAATTTTACCAGTGCACCAAAAAAAGACTCCAGGTATAGCAGGCACACTCATACTAGCTATACATAGGTAGTCAAGAGCAGTCAGGATGGGGTAACATGGATTTCAGAACGGATCAGCAATGCAAGAACATCTGAGGTCTGCCATAGGGTCATGCAGACCATGGTAAAGTATGTGCTGCCACATTTTCCCCTGCTACTAATTAATATACTAACTAGATTAACAGAGCCTGGTTGTGTCTACTTGCAATGAATCCTGCTTTTATTTGACTTTATGGGTACACAAGAAGAGACAATAGAGGGAACAGGAGTCGTTGATATGATTATTATGGAGGACTACTGGAGTTTAACATATTTTCTGTATTCTATTAAAAGTAACAATAAAGTTAGAATAGGAAGAAATGCATTATGCAATCTTTATAATAAAATATTTAACTTAATTTAATTTATTTGATTTTGGATTTCATGACACTTCCCAAACGATACTCACATTCTCCAAAGATATGCTAAGCCTTACTGTCAGCAAAAGCCCAGCTTAGACAAACAGACACAGTTCCATTTCATTCATTTGTGGCATATTTTCATGTAATATCAACATTTAATATGCTTCAGCATTTTCAGCTCCATTTGGAGATACTTTACAAACTCAGATTCCAAAGAGAAATTAGGGTCTGCAAGCACACTTTAACTGAGGCCAAAACCCAATGTTCTCAGGAACGCTGTTAACCAAAACTGCTATGTTTCAGAGAGCTCTGGAATTAACACAATTCATGTTCAGGCAGCCTTTCCAAATGTCTTCTCCAGATAATTCAGCTAAACTGTCATAATTTTTAAACGTATTTCAGAGTTGGTACAGAATGAGATCATTGTTAGAAGCCTCTCTAATATACATGTGCATTCATATGCATTTTTCCCCAAGGTGATTCACACAGCTGGCTGTGGAATACATTTAGTAGACTCTTATACATAGGCCTGTCTTTCTGTCATAATCTTTCTTTTCATAGGACAATTTGTGGGACTCCATGATATGCAGCTAGCAGTGCCTGTACTCAAATGAAGTGATACTGAATTTCTATTATGCATGTGCCTTGGAAACCTAGCAGCTCACCATAAAGATTTTATTCACACAGCAGATTTGTTGTTACTTAGATAGTTTCAGACAATTTTAGATTTGAATGGACATGGCAGGATCTGACAGCATAAAAAGAAATACTAAGAGAAAGAAGCATGTAGAACCAAATGATATATGATGCAACCTAGAGAGCAACAAAGAAAGCAGGACGTCAAGGTACTCTTGTAAACAACTATCTTTCAAGGAATTCAGGTTTATTTTTCATAACATTTTTAAAATATTCGGTATGCATTACATAGGGAATAGATAGATGCATAGATAGATACATACACACACACACACTTGTACACAGATGCCACGCTTGTCAAAATTCTTTCTTGTCTCATAATCTTTCTGGGATCAGTTTTAAAAATTTGTGTCTAAGCTGCAAACATAGAATATGCAAACCTACATAACATCCAAAAGCACACACATGATTTACACTTCTCCCAAAGTTTCCTTTTGCGGTTGCACCTGCAACTGGGTGTACAGTTTTGTACATGTATTGGAGGAGGAGGTAGTGTACTATTTTTAATGCAGACATAGACTCTTTATTTTTCACCACATTTAATTTTTCATTTTCCAACACCAAGGGAGGAAATGTTTATATATATATGAAGCTGAAATCCTGCTCATTGATGCAAATGATGAGAGAGAGAAGAGTATGTTAAAGAAGGTTTCTCCTTCTACGTGAAGAAAAGGGACAAAACAGCAGTGGCTGAAAAATTGCTGTATATGAGAAACAAAAAAAGATTATTTGTTTAGGGGAAATTGTACTTATGTCTGTGGATGGAAGCAACAGTGTCATGATTTCCCCACACAGTCAATCTTTCATTCTGGATGCAAGAGGAAAAAAGGACAGGATATAATATATGTGGCTTAATCAAACCACAATTCTATTAATTCAAATCATCTGGGAATAATCTTTCAGTAACTACTACATAACTTATTTTGTATTCATTCCCATGTAATGTTCTGCCTCAGGTCCCCCACCTCTTCATAACTTTGTAACTCACATCATCCCTCCTACGGTGATTGAGCAGTGAGGGAAAGGGGCCTGTCTCCTCGCTTGCACCAGGCAGCAGGACCTCCAGCTCCTTCTCTTATCCTCCTTTGATGACATCTTTTCTTCACTGTTTTTTCAACTCTGATTTAGCAAGATATTGGAACTTTTATGCATTATACTAATTATTAGTGGGAATCAATAATTAGCTTGTTTATAACCTCCCCCCCAACCCTCCTCCCATTTCCACTAGGATGAGAGGCCAACAAGTCACCTCACAGGAGGAGATGTTGTTCCACTTTTCCACTCAGGAAGGTAGAAAATTAAACCGTTGTATGCAACATTATGCAGATATGGCCTAGATGAAACATTAGAGATTTATGTGAGAACAAATAACTATAATAAGGAAAACAATCCTTCTGAGAAATTAGATTTGTGGAGGAAAGATGAAGAGAAAAGGAAACAAAATGAAACAGAAATAAAGGTAAACAGAAAGCAGGGAAAAACACTTCCCCCCACCTGCCCCAGAGCCCCACAGGAAGGTGTTCTTCTGGTCGTTATGAGCTCACACCTCTTTGTAAGGGAAGACAGCATCACTAGCAACTGGGCCATTTCCTGCACCTTCTTGTAAATCTCAAGAAGAACACCATTCCCTGCAGATCTTCCTCCCATGAGTTAAATTTTAGAAGAGCATGAGTTAAATTAGAGAACACAAAAATTAATACACACATGTCGGAGTTTGATTAAAGTGAGAGTCTTATGATGTGGTTACCTGCAGTACCAGGGTAATAGAAATGACGACCTAAAATGATCTTTCTAGTGCTTTTTTCCTCTGCTTGGATAAGATTTGATGTTTTGGATAAAATTAAACACAGTGAAGAAATGCTTTCATATATCTGTTTGCTTGCTTATTTGCAGAAATACGTTATATAATTCACAGACAACCATGAACATAAGGACAAGGCTGCAGCTTTAAGTATGCATCTGGGACATTACCTTAAAATAAATGTAATTAGCCTTTATTTATGTTAGTCATGGACATTACTGTGAGTGCATTTTTGAATGAGTAACCTCAGGTATCTTTTTATAGGGCACAATGCAGAATGCTTAACGATATTTATAAAAGCTTTGTGCAATTTTCTTTCTGATTTAAACACAGGATCTTCAAGAGTGCAGATCAGGCCCTTTGGTAGGGTTTGCTGTAGATATCTGTACCTATGAAATTGGCATTCTTCCCATTCTGCCTTCTCTCTCCAGGTTTATAATCTATCTCTCAAACGAGCAAAAATATTCTTTGATATTTCATTGTCTGGAAAATGTATTGACTTGATAACAGAAGTACTCCTGCACTGAAGAAATCTGGGGAATACTTTGACAGCAGGTAATCAAAATCATCCTCCAATTGTTTCATCCTGATTATTAAAGGGAATCCAACCTCCAAAGTCAGGCCTCCAAGCCCTTGCCCTTCTAGTTGTGCATCTGAGAAGAAATTATGGTAATCTTAAAATCCTATTGATGCTGAAAGGCATTTCATCAACTGCAAAAATTAAGAGTGAGATGCAGAGGATGTTTTTCTATTTAGAGGAACCCCTGCTTATATGAATAGGCTTCATGTGGTGACTCTTTTGAAGCTGAGGACTTCAAAGCAGATCACTGACTTCCAGTGGGATAATCACTTAATGCAAGACTGGGTAGATGGAATTATTACCATGCAGTCAAGCTAGATTTATCCCTCCTCCCCTCCTTTAAAAAAAAAAAAAAAAAAAAAAAAAAAAAAAAAAAAAGAACAACTGAAGCTTTGGTTTCTCTGTCCCCACAGTTCAAAAGTGATGATGGTATGTTGTAAGGGTACTAATCCCACATCAGGCATCAGCTGAAAAGTAGAGAGGCCGAACAAAAAAAAAAAAAAAAAAAAATCAAGGATACACCAGAAATGTGAGTAGCTTCTATTCATTTATAAGAACAATTTTCAATTTTCACTTCAAAAAGCTTTACATTGTAAATACTGCTAGTCACCTTTGTAAATAAGATCAGGTCAGTGTGCCAGTACACTTTTCTAATTAACAAACAAAATGTCTTTTGGAAAGGTCATTTAGAGATATTTATGCACGTAGATGGAGTCATGGCCAAGAGAGAAAATTGCTGGATAGGTAACAAACTTCCTTGGTTCTCAGAAAGTTGAAGTAATTCACTGGGAATCTAATTTTCTACATTTTTATGCAGTATTGTAGGGTTTCTAGTCATTTCTAGCCCTGCTGACTTGAGTTTGAACCAGCAGCACCTTTGATTCTCAGCTCTTAGAAGAAATGTACAGAAGTTAAGTGGGAGGATTTGGGACCCTTAGTTTTATATAAGTGAGGTTATTCACATTAGAGGGAATCAGGCTGTTGCCACACTCGCTAATGTGTAGTACCTCTGTACTTGTTAAGTAACATTTCCGATGACAGAAAAAGAAAAGAAAATAAAAGCAATTGGGGGGAGGGGGGCACCTGTTCTTTTTTTAAAAAAGCATGAAAACCCAGCGATCTGATCTCACCTCGCTATGAGACTTCATTTACTGAATACAACTGAAATTAACAGTGCATCTGATGTTACATGTCCGATGGTTAAAACTGTGGTGTGTGCTTGACAAGTCTTGGTTGAGATGCATCAAGAATCAAAAAAAGCATATATCTGTGTGTGTGATTGTGTGTGGCTGGACTGACAGCAGGACTCCAATCTGAATGTCATTGACACACGTTTATATATACACACTTCCCTACAAGCTAAGCATGTCAAGGGCAAGATTTCCAAGAACAAACATAATTTATAGACTAAATGTGTATATTATGAGTCTACTGACTGCAGAGGTAAAATTCTACAACCATCCACTCAAGGGATGGCTCACAAAGTTTGTACGTCGTTGCACAGACAGGCAAACCTATTTTTTGAAATTGCTGGGAATGAGGGAGGAAAATCAGTCGCTTAGTTGTGTTTTCAGATAGTTCTATGCCACTATTCTTCATCTTACGTACACATCTAATGCTAATAAAACACCCAAAACTGCGAGTTAAGGCAGGCTCAGTATTTCAGAAAATTGGCCACATTCTAGGTGTTCTAGTATGGAGTTAAGGGGCACAACACCTTGGAAAATTTGAGCATAAAAGCACAGAACCTACAGAAATTCCTTTCTTAATGTTCTCCATACTGGCAAATGAGAACAAATTATATTAACTATGAATTAATTTTTAATCAATAAATTATTATTTAACATCTTCTTCTCAACTTGCTCAAACAGCTATATAACACTCAGAATGTTTTTAGAACATTATTTCAAAAATTATTTCATCCTTCTTACAAACTAACATTCCCAAATTGTAATGGCCATGTTATGGCACAATATGTTGCAAACTACATTTATTATCCTCTTTTCCCACCAAAACATATTTGCAACTCCTTTTTCTAGTGGGTATGTCCCAGATCCAGGAAATTCCTTTTTCCCTAACTGCTCCCTATACACTCTTTTCAGGTAAAAGCATTTGTACTCCTATGACAAAGCTTAGGAACCATCTTTGACCCTAGTAGTAGCTTGACCGTACACCAAATAGTATAGACTTGTGGTCACAGATTTTCATGTTGCAAACAGCTAATACTTTGCTCTACTAACTACTGCAGGGTTGGGGTTTGTTTTGTTTTTCTTTTTCTGTGTTTATCAAGATAGCCCCTGTTGCATTTAGCATCCTATGTATTATAAAGGAACAACAAAAAGTGTCTTCTCTAAGAAGCATTGTGAATAAAAATAATTACACAGCAGAAAATACTGGAGAATACATATAGTAGTATCATTCATTGCTAATGAGTTAAAAGGATATCACAGTGCATTTATAAATCACTACACAGTGTTGCACAGTTTATTTAAATTCATTGTGCCTCATTATAATTGAGCTATGCACCTTTAGGTCTGAGTTGATTAGGAATGCTATAGCTCAGAATAGCTTTTAATTCAGCGAAACATGGTCTGACCTTTACCATAATCCTGTGTGAAACACACTATAGTTTAGACATTAATAATGATACTACCTCTTTTTTGTACTGGTAAGATGCTACTTAAAAAAATTGTATTATTAGTTAACAGGCTCAGGCCAATTTATCAAAACCAAATTATCCTTCTGTGTATAACTGCAGTACTTAATTCCAAGTTCCTCATCTCTCATAACTATTACCTACTCTTTAAAAATGCTAAAAACTAAAACATAATAGTGTCATGTCAGAGTAATAAGTCACATACACATACTTACTGACTCCCCACGGACTTACGCCATACCCAGCTTAGGGATCTGAGCAACATGATGTACATTATACAGGATAAGGCATCTCTTTTATTTGACCTTTGTCTTCATATTTAAGTGTAACATTTCCTTAAACCACTTTTTGGTAACTCAGCAGTTTCCACTAACAGCACTTGGCTGCTCTTCCATCATTATTGCTCAGTTTCAGACTAAAATTCCAAGGATGACCAAAAAAAGCTGTGTACAGCCTGCAGCCGGCAGTCAGTCCTATAGGAGGTGAAGGGCCAGGTTAATCTGAAGGAACCTAAATCTCACTCAGCAAGCCTGCCTCACCATCCACAACCCCAAGGATCAGAGTGACTTCTTGGTTCCCCCAGACCTCCTCTACAACTCGGTGCACTTGCTGCCCACATTGCATTTGGGTGATTTGCAGTTTCCAGCCTTCCAAAGTCTTGCTTGGGGCTTGCATGAATTGTCTTCCCAAGATGAGTCTTTTGTTTCCAGTACTGTCACCGGTCTATTTTTAATGGGTGTCAGGGCTTCAGTAACATTCTTATTACAGCTACATAAGAGTCATAAAGATTAATTCTGATGGAAAAAGATATGGTTTTGCATCTGTTACACAAGTGTGTTTCTGATCCTGAGGTCAGTGAGAATGTTCTCTAAGCAAGCGTGAAATTCAGAATAAAAGGCATCAATGAATTGGATTTAATGTTCCTAAATAAGAGTGATCAGGATTATATGTCATCAATCTACTTCAAATTACTTATTAAACAAAAGACATCAAATAGCTTTGTTTTTGTTCACAATTTATCTGTATAACAGGAAATGAAGGTCAAACTGATATTAGGTAACATGTTGAGCAATCTAATCCTTTCCCCTAGCTGTAGCTGTAGGTTAATGTTCCAGTTTAGCAGACTGAAATCAACACAACTGGGTCAATTTCAATTCCCCAAGCTGAGCTGTGGGAAACACAGCTTGTGTCAAAACAGAAAGATTTGTTTTTAAGTTGAGATTTAGTAATTGCTGACCTAGTCTCAATGTTCCTGTTTATAAAGTTTCTCTCCTCAAGGGACTAGTGCTTCCTGAATACTTAATAGAAAGCAAACAAAACCACTTCTTTCTCTCCAAAACTAAAGAAGAAAGTTCCCATTGTTGTCATGGTTTGTGCTGAGTGCTGCTCAGTTGTGAGGAAGAAGACAGTGTAAGTGGTGCTGTGAGCCGAAAAAGCAAAATCAGTTTAGTATGGTGTTTAGTTCTGAAAGGTGTATCCAAGAATAAACTGCATTTCCAACCTGAGCAACAG
>NW_009186968.1:15421-23032 GCF_000690835.1 Fulmarus glacialis | reverse complement strand
TCTTTCCCTCCTCCAGCATGGTCTCTCTCATCACGCAGAGCATCCAAGGAAGGAAAAGTCACCATCGTGCCAGCTCCGAAACGTAGACTGAAAGAAGAGAAGAAAATTACAAAGAAGTTTGAGCTGGTAATTATCCACATAGATTCAAATAACAAATACCTATTAAAACACTTTCTGAAGGCCTGGAGCTTTCAGAAGAAAATATAAAGGCAGCTCTCCCTGGAAAACATTGTCTTTCATCTCTGCATTCTTTAGAAAACCAGGTCTTTTCAAGTTTTCTAGCTAAGATGTTACTTTGTGATGTATCATGTGTTATATCTAAATGCATCTGTCATGAAGCTTTGAGTTGACACATGTTCCTATTTATACCTGTTCACTCAAGCACTATTCACTTCCACACAAGATGGTTAATACAATATCAACTTATAGTGCGGATATTCTAAGTGTAAATCTTAATTGTAATAGCCATATTCAGGACAAAGCTTCCCAGGTGAATACGGGGCACAAAAATAGGTCAGAATGGGTCAAACTGTGTTTTACAGATAACACATGCTATATATATTAAAATTCTGCAAATATTAATGAATTCATTATTTTCCAATGGAATGCTCATTTTTAGCACTTTGCAAAATTAAGTCTGCAGAAATATGTAAGCAAAAGTGTCTTTATTCTCTCTGAACATTTATAGCTAATAAATAAATATTTGCTAAAGAACATTTTTTTTCCATAGGACTTACAGTAATATTTAGCATTCCACAAAAACTCTACAAAAGATAATTTGTAGTGTTGTAGGCATTGGTGGAATAAAATAGCATTTCTCCTTCATAGTGGTAATGTTGATCTGCATTTGTTTGGGAAATATCAGAAGGCACAGAGAAGAGTCTACAGAAGGGAACAGCTCAGGTGCCTTGTGGTATTGTCCAGACATCCATCTGTGGTTGCTGGGGATTTAAATACCTCAGAGCTAATGCATGACTCGGAAGGACTCGGCAGGAACATTGACAGACTGCAAAATGACACCAGTCACGTATACCAAGAGATGACAGCACACATTTGGTGAAGTACAAGGTTTTACAGACAATCCCCTTTAAAACCTATCTGGTCTTGCACCTTGCTTTGTCCTGTGTTATGAGATCTTACATAGCCATATGTTACCAGAAGCATACGCGATGTTATTTCACTCTGCCCAAGTGGAAACTAGAGGACAGCTCTGGCTGACAGAAGAAAACAAAGTGCAACCCAAGAAAACAGTGTGGGATCCAGTGGACGAGGAAAAAACCCACAGAATTATACTACCCCTTGTCGCCAAACCAATATGTTCTCGTATTGTTAACAGCTAAATGAATTGGTTAATACATTTTACATGCCCAAGTCAAGTAAATAGACACAGGAAAAAAAAAAAAAAATTGTAATGTACATATCTGAAAACATTTTAAGTAACCTATGAGAAACCTTAACCAATTAAACCATTCAGTTCCCATAACACCAAAAATCAAAAGCCAACAGAAAAAACTACAGAAGCGAAGGCTGAATTTGATAAATTGATTGTATTTTCTATGAAAGCAACTCAAGCACCAGAGTTTTCCAAGCAAATTCTGTTTAAAGGAGAAAATCAGGTTAAATAAATCAATTCAGATGCACAAGTTCAAAGACTAATGTCTTTAAACAGAATTCCATTGTATTTAACACTTTACAACAGAAATCATAGGAGGATATTCCCAGAACAGAGAAAATCCATTAATACATATTTAGTTCTGTTTCTTCTCTCTTTTCTGTGAAATTTATAATGCTAAAACATTTATCAATTTCCAAAAGCTATATTTGGAAGTTTCTTTGATTTTTGAATCTATTTAGCTCTTAGAAAGCACTGAGAATTGGCACCGCTGAAGACCACATAATTCTGATGTTTATCCAAAAAAAAGGGAGAGTAAAGCCAGTAGCGTTTCTCTTTTTCACATATGGATTTGAAGGGATCTCCTGCAGAAAAAAAAATGTACTGTCTTCCATGGGTCTATAAGATTTTTTTGATATCTGTGCAGAAACTGCAAATAAAAACAAAAATCAGTGGTTACTGTAACTCTTGGTATTGTGAAATAAACTGATTGCCTCAATTAAGGGGTCAAACCATTATACTATTTCACATGGCTTAACAGACATCTTTGATCCTGTATATATTTTTAAAATAGTAATGTACAGCATGGTGGAATTAATGATAGAAGAGTTGAAAAATTTGTCACTGTGTTACATCTCAAAGATCTCTATAGGAATTATACATATTTAAATATAAAAGGCTCTGGAAAGAAATATTTTACCAAACCTGTTGGGAAGTTGATTTATTTTTCTCAGTTTTTATGCTTAGCAAAATAAGTAGAAATCTGTCATACTGTTACAAGCCTAGTTTTTAAGCTAGGTTTTATCTTGCGCTAGTATAAACATTGCCAAAAACATTCCTCTACTGTCACTATTTCGGAGGTGAGAAGCACCCATCACAAACTCATTGTCAAAATTTAGCCTCATTCCCCAAAGAAATTCCTTCCTGAGCAGACAGGTGTCGTCGTAGGTGTGTTTTAAGGACAATTTTATAGCATATTCTTGAATGCGCAAGGCCATACACATCCTCAACACTAAGGGTTGGTCAGTACAGCTGAGGAATCATCTCAGCTAAGAGAAAACACAGAACTTCACCCATTCTTCTGATACATTCTCCCCAACTAACAAAGCAAAGGAGAAAATCTGCACATATTCACCCCATTTTATAAAAAAACTATCAAATAACAGAACAAAAAAAGGTGGAAGATGGAAGAGTTAATAGGATATTTAAAAATTAAAATACAAGAAGAAGGGATGCAGTGTTAGAAAGTAAATTGCAATAGTATAGCAAAGGCTCAGGAAAGTCAAAGACAATGTCATCCTTGAAAGGCTACAGTGGTCTACTGCCCCAGTGTGCTTCTATATTTAATGGCATGCTGATGGGTGCTTGCCTTCTTATTCATTGTGGTTCTAATCCCGTAGGAATATTCGACTCCTCCTTGGAGAAATGTTCAGCGGATATTAGGAACTCAGTTCTGAAACAGGTCCTGTCCCCAAATTTTTTTGTTAAGTTACATTACAGAACAAAGGATTTGGATTTTTTTAAATCCCAGACTTTCATGTGTTTACACAAATTTAGTTTAGCTTAATTTTTCCTCAGAAATTAGAGTATTTTTTAAATGGGTTGGTTTTTTTTTTTAGTGTGAGATGGTTAAGAGCATGATTTGTCCTTTGGCCCCTGATTACATATCCAATGGCTAGTTCTGTGAATTTAGCTACTGAAATCTAAAAAAGCATATAATTTTACTTACCAACTATCTTTGTTTCTTTCTTACTAATAATATTGATCATAGAGTTCACTGAAATGAACTGAAATATATTTCAGTTCTCTTCTTAAGACAGCAACATCCTCTGCAGGCTTTGCAGGATAAATGTAATATTGTTCTTATTCCCATTACTTACTACACATCCCAAGCTTTCGTTTGTTTAGTCTCCAAATTATATATTAAGGCTATTTCAGTAAAAGTATCTTTTCTTCATATCCTGCTTAGGTGTTTTTCAGTCTATCATGATGTTGAAGAGGGGCACAGTGAAGGCAACAGGCCTGCGTAAAGTGCTAGTAATACAGAAAAATATGTTCTTGAGAATTGAATTTCAAGTATTAGAAAGGACCCAGGGAACACCCTAGCCTCAGAAAAGAACAGATAGCTCCGAATAATAAATACATCTTCGAAAGTAACTAAGACTCACATGGTTACAAAGAAAAGTTAACCAATGTAAGACTGCTAAGAAGTGAAATTCAAATAACCAAAAGAGTCATATTAAACATGGTACACATAGTCTTTATGCAAGAATTTCATTTAAGAACCAGACAGTCTTAAGTTTGTTCCCCTCCAACACCATGCACCTGCACTTTCTATAAGTGAAAACATCATAAAGGTAATACGTTACACTGGAAAAAACTGCAAGAACTCCAATAAAATGCATCATGACTTTTCATGTTTTTACTAAGTTATGTTATGGACTACGTAATGTGAATAAAGAGACTGGCAACAGCACACTAGCTTAGAGGAAAGTTTCAACAATCTGGAGAAATTGGCTGACAGGAATTTCATAAAGTTCAACAAAGGCAAATGCCAACTCGCCAGCTGGGGAGGAACAACCGCATGCACCAATACATGCTGGCAGCTGACCAGCTAGAAAGCAGCTTTGCAGACAAAGACCTGGGGTTCCTGGTGGACACTAAGTTGAATGTGAGCCAGCCTTGTGCCCTTGTGGCAAAGGCGGCCAACAGCATCCTATGGTTGAACTAGGAAATGAGGAAAACCGTCACCAGCAAGTGGAGGGAGGTGATGCTTGCCTTCTGCTGAGGACTGAGATGCACAACTGGGGTACTGTGTCCAGTTCTGGGCTCCTCTGTACAAGAGAGACATGGGTATGTTGGAGAGAGTCCAGCAAAGGGCTACAACGATGATTAGGTCATTGGAGCATCTGGTATACAAGGAGAGGCTGAGAAAGCTGGGACCGTTCAGCTTGGAGAAAAGGAGGCTCAGGAGGGGTCTTACCTATGTGTATAAATACCTGATGGGGGAGTAAAGAAGACAGAACCAGACTCTTCCCTTTGGTGCCCAGCAAAAGGATAAGAGGCAATGGGCACAATAGAGAAAGCTTCATTTAAACAAAAGGAAAAAAAATATTACCATAAGCTTGATCAAATACTGGAACAGGTTGCTTGGAGCGGCTGTGAAGTCTTCATCTTTGGAGATATTCAAAACCCAGATGCACACAGCTCTGAGCAACCTGCTCTAGTTGGCCCTCTCAGAACTGGGGGGTTGGAGTAGGTGATCTCCCAAGGTTTCTTCCAGCCTCAGCTATTCTGTGATTCTGTGAATAATGGACTAATCTCAAATCTCAGGTCTCAAAGAAAATATTTTTTTGGAGCACCAAAGAGCCTGAACAAAAGAGGCAAACTTTGAAAATATTTGCAAAGGGTAGAGAAATTCTCATCTGAGCACAAGATATAGCCAAAAGATATTAATTTCCCACTAATTCTTGCCTTTAGAATAATTCCTATTACTAGGATGCAAATGGTAATAGATATCCTAGGCTGGTTATCCTATTAAAAGCAGAAGGACCAACAGAGGCAGGGTCTCTTTTATTGCATAAAACCCCCACTTAACTCTACCTAAAAAGTGCAGAATTTTGATGTGAGAGATATTGGCATATTTTCTATATTTCATGTGTCAGCACTGTTCTCACAGGTCTTACAAAAATCAGAATATGCATTTATGTTCAACCTGTACTCTTCTCAAAAGTCATTCTGCAGATTGTTGTCTGGTTTCTGTTCAACACTCAAGATATTTCACAAGTAAATACAATGAGTTTTGAATAGTATAAGGAACACAAAGGTCTAGATGAGATTCTGCTATGGAAAAAAACTGTAAGAATATGACAAGAATTTTTGAGCACACGGAAAGCAACAGAGTTTCTATCCCAGAGCTAAACAAGCAGTAATGTAAATACTACACAAGAGAAAAAAACAAAGCTGAGGGCAATTTACCACTAAGTATACAAATAGATCTCAATAAGTTTGTGGCCATCCTTAATATGTTTGTCTTAGTAAATATAGACAAAGCACAACATTTCCTTAACATAATAATTTATGTCAAGATTATGTCTAAGTGCTTATTCCAGCCACTTGGACTGGTAACGACCCTGGGAGTATGAGCACGATGCCACATCCAAAAGCTGTGAGATGCAAATCTTAATGATGAGGGGAAATGGAAGGCATTAAAGATGCCTGAGTGTTAGGTACAATGATAGTACACATTTAACCGGATTTCCACAGACGACTCACAAGAAAGGTATAGCGTGCAATTATCTCACAAGAATATGAGGCTGTTAGTCTCTATGTGACAAAATGTAATAAAAGTTACATGTTAACCCATTTTAACATAAAATAGGCTGGAGCCACAGCCCAAAGGAGTAACATGTTTTGCACCATTAGTTATGGCATGCCTACATTAGCTTAAAAAGATCACAAATTATAGGTTATGATTGCTGAAAGAACCCTAACAAATAGTTCGCACAGAAATACACAGGGATTTCTTTCATCTTTAAATCTTCCAGTTGGAAATGAGATACAAATCTGAGAGACATATGATATTTGTAAATACATTCCAGAATATTTACCAAAAGTATGGTTAATATCCAGATAATCTGTTTAACAGCTGTACATGTTGTGGTTTTTTTTTTTAAATTGATCAGTTTCAGAAAAAATGTGTACTGTGATTGCCAAACACACTACTAGTGATGAAACCTTGTAGAACATAATTGAAGCTATCAATAGAGAATCGCTAATATAGCGTATTTTCTACTTGTTTCGAGAATTCTCAATATTATACAGGGTTTTTGTTTTAAAGCAACTAAAA
The DNA here is from genome assembly GCF_000690835.1 of Fulmarus glacialis. Lineage (NCBI taxonomy): Eukaryota > Metazoa > Chordata > Aves > Procellariiformes > Procellariidae > Fulmarus > Fulmarus glacialis. The sequence continues at coordinate 16,571 of NW_009186968.1, read as the reverse complement.
GTTTTTTTCTAAGGAATGAAAGATAAAGAAGACATACAAAAGATATTTAGTTTAAAAATCTAAAATTTGAAGATCTGAGACAGGAATGTGCTCATGATTGGCACATACACTCAAACATTGATCAAGTGAAGAAAGAGAGACTGTCTTTGAAATGCAGGAAGAATGAACTTGACACGATGTAGACAATAAACACTATATTATCAGAGCTAAATTTTAATAGGAGATGAACTTTCATAAAGGTCTAGATCCAAATACCACAGCGTGAACGTAAACTTAAGCCAAGAACTGTGCTTAGAGAATTATTGGTAGTTAACTGACAAAAAGGAAGAATGTTACAAATGTACTATTGTACTGGTTTTGGCTAGGATAGAGTTAATTTTCCTGCTAGTAGCTGGTATAGTGCTGTGTTTTGGATTTAGGATGAGAATAGTGTTGATAACACACTGATGTTTTAGTTGTTGCTGAGCAGTGTTTACACTAAGTCAAGGACTTTTCAGCTTCTCGTACTGCCCTGCCAGTGAGGAGGTTGGAGATGCGGAAGAAGCTGGGAGGGGACACACCCTGGACAGCGGACCCAAACTGGCCAAAGGGATATTCCATACCATATGGCATCATGCTGAACAAAAAACTGGGGACATTATCTGCGGGGGGTGCAGCTGCTGCTCAGGAAACTGCTTGGGCGTCAGTCAGCGAGTGGTGAGAAACTGCATTGTACATCACTTGTTTTGTATATTCTTTTATCATTATTATTATTATCACTTTCTTTTCTCTCCTATTAAATTGTCTTTATCTCAACCCACGAGTTTTACCTTTTTTCTGATTCTCGCTCCCATCCTACTGCGGGGGGGGTGTGAGTGAACAGATGTGTGGTGTTTAGCTGCCTGCCGGGTTAACCAGAACAACTATGTAATGTTAGGAATATCTACATAATGAATTAAAAGGTATATATAATAAATTTGCAGACTGCACTGGACTGGCAAGGGTTACTAGCATCTTTCAAGACGATTTTACAGTTCAAAATGATCTTGACAAACTAGAGACATAGTCTGAAAAAGTATGTTCATTTTCAATAGGAGCAAGTGCAAGATGTTACAGCCAGGCAGGAAAAAAAAAAAAAAAAAAACACCTATATAACCCGGGAAGCAGTTGG
>NW_009186968.1:0-15401 GCF_000690835.1 Fulmarus glacialis | reverse complement strand
GAAAGGATTAGAGCCTTTTTGTGAATCATAATAAATCTTAAACCAACAATGATTTCCATTTGCAAAAAGGGTGGTGCTGACCTGGGATTTATGAACAGTAGAAAAACATATAGGGTATCTGAAATAATCGTCTTTTTTCAGTTCTGCCAGGAAAGGCTTTAAGTCAATTATGGTGTATTTCTAGAAGAAATTAGCTACTTACATAAAGTCCAGAAAGCATGAATGAAAAATAGCAGGGGTATAGAAAATATAGCCTATGAAGAAATATATAATGACTGGGAACCGGTTTGTTTAAAGAGGAGGAAAGTGAAGGGCCACATGATAATTGTTTTCAAATTCATGAACCATTTCTATGGAGGGAAAAGGAACACTGTTCTCCAAGTAATAGGATAAGAAGTCACAGGCTTGTACTGCAGGCAGGGTACATTAACCATGGTAAACATCAGAATAAATTAGGAGGTTACAAAGATCTTACAGAAAGTTTAGACAAGCCTGTACCAGAAATTACAAGGGCAGCTGACTCTCTCTGGAGACCCAAGTTGCCTGGATGATTTCAGAGGGTTCCCCCCAGCCCTATGACCCACTTATAAGACATGAAAAAAAAAAGGAAAGTGATTGATTATTACTTTAACTTTTGTGTGGCAGCTTCACTAGGAGATTCTATAGCTAATGATCACATCAAACTTTTCTTAATCACGGTTTGTCTAATAATGTACGGCATTAAGCAGTCTGCAGTGAAGTGCAAGTTACATCATGTTACTTTCCACGATCCCATGGAAACCATAAACCAATGGCTGAGTTGAAACGGCCTATATAAGGACACAAACTCAAACTTCAGCCTATAATTAGTATTATGAAATTCCAGGAACACATCAGCGAAACATGGGTCACCATCTGCTGACATTTTGGCAAAAAAGGGAAGAGAGGAAACTGAATGCCTGCCTAATTAGAAACTGATGTCAGAATCACCAACTCTTGCAGCTAAGTACAGGGATAGAAAAGGTAAAATAAAAGCTCATACTATGCTGAGTTCACAGACACTGATATTCACATTTATAGTGGGAAACAAGGTTTTTAAACATGCAGTGCTATTATAAAAATGCTTCTATAAACCCTGGAGATCATGATTTCAGACTGATTCAGACCATAATATCTTTTTCATTGATCTAGATTGGAAAGGGTCCCTGTTTGTCCACAGACAGTTAATGGAGATGTCATATAAAAGAGAACAATTCTGGCATGAATATTTGAAAATAAAAATATAATTGCAAAAGGACAAGAAAAAGTATATGGAGCACCCTATAGCCTCTGATATGCAAGCACATAGAACTCCTTACTAAGGGACTTTGTTACTGAAGTATACTATGTCTATAACCAAAAGGTATTATGAAAATTGAAATCTTCCCTGACAACTATCAGCCTCAAGGACCCATTTTCCCATAATCTTCCAAGAATGTCAAAACTGATAGATAAAAAGCACCATGAAGCCTTACAACCTCCATGACCTGAGCGTTGCTGTGTGTGGTTAACAAGGATGTTAACCTGTTCTGCTCAGGTGCAGAACATCAAACGTGGTTAGATCACAGAACATCTCCAGGTGGACACTGCCAGAGCGCCATTGGCACTTGCCATAGTCTATCCAGATTTCCCAAATGGGAGCTAAACCCTCAGAGCTGACTGTGCTCCTGCTCTTCTCCAGAAAACTCCAACTTCTTTCTTGTGACCAACGTTGTTCAACACTGTCCTACAGCTTAGGTTGGGTATGAATTTGGCTTCGTCTAAACTACATCCTGAAAAAATGTAAGTGCTTTCAATTACAAATAATCCTTTTAATGCAAGTTTAAAATGCCTAATGAAATGCCATCCAAGTCTATGCTCTTTAATATTTAATAAAAATATTAAATACTACATTTACACATCAGAGGACTCCACAAGAGTGTATTAAAGCAGAAGATGGATTCAGAAGGTTTGCAGCCCATATTATGCGCTGAAGTTACTAGAGTTTCAGTCATTACTCATTCAAAAGAGATTTACAATTATTACTGAGGAAAATTTGAAGTGTTTTAGAATCAGCAGTTAAACATTTTTTCCTTTTGAAACAAACTTGACTGATCTCAAATACAAAGATTTTAGGTTAATCTCAAAATTGGAAAAAAAGGCTGAAACACAACAGGTGTAACAGACATCTAAATTTCTTGAATTTAAAACCTCAGAATGAGAATTCCTTTATTTTATCAAAACAGTGGAAAACTTCATAAGCAAGGCAGCTAAAATCAAAATTTTGTTAATTTTTAGAAAACTTGCATCCAGGTCCCCACGACACAGCATTAAACAAGCATATTTTTAGCACATTTAGATTGGTTTGGTCACAACTTCTTAATAGGCGTGAAAAAAGCAAATAAGTTGGTAAAATAGTCTTATCAAAGGGCAAAAAGAAAACATAGTAGTCCTAGGCAGTTAATATATGAGAGACTCAGTTACTAGATTTTCTGCTTTATATGTAGCATCGCAAATTTTCTGGATTTGAGAATATGCATATAGCTTTTTACGTTTAATGAATGAATATCATATAAATAGAATTACCAGTTATATGACACCCACAATACTACATATACCTTAGGAAGGTATAATATAATCCACCCTAGCCGATCTGCATCATTAGGAAAAAAAGAATGAAATTTAACAATTGTTTTGTCTCGGGAATCCATCCTTCAGTTGTTAGGAATTTTTCAATTAGAGCTATTCAGACTAGCATTACAGGAAAATATGAATTAAACTGTAGGCCAGTCCTATAACATTTAGGATTCTGTTTAGCATTTACACTTAGATCTTTACAGCATCATTAAAAGATTTTGAGCCATTCTGTAACTTGTATGGAAAGAGTAAGACACATTAAATCTTCACAGGTCCAATATGGTGCAAAACTGTTACATTATAGAAAAACATATGTTTTAAGATTTTAATCATTTCCAGCAGTCCTAGTTCTAAAATTTTAGTTTTAAAAGCATAATAATAGAAAGAGCAAGAAAGACCAAGCAGACTCCATGGTCTTCCCCAAAATGAGAAAGCATATAGTCTATAGCATAAAAGTCTTGCAAAAGCTACTTAATATTCTCACATTAAATTCTTAGAGAAGATCCTTCCTGCCTCTTTTTTACATACAATCAATGGATTACTTAACACAAAAGGTCAGTCACGAACTCTATCACTCCTTCTCAAAGCATTTAAATGACTTTAGGGACTCAAAGACATATTTCAGGCTATGATTTCTTGAGTTTTGATGTTGTAAATATGCCATTCTGCACTGTAACATTTAACACAATACCCTAATTTTATATTGAGTAGACCTTTCTAAATAATTAAGAAACTGATTTGAAAACATAATAAATAAAATTGTTATTTCACTCTACTGTGAAATCATTGCATCTGCATCTCATTTATGCATATTTAGACATAAGATAAATTTGGGGAAATATTAAATCTGAACAGTTTCATTAATCCTGAAACAAATTATCATTCAAGTAATTGGAAATTCACTGCAAATTCAGGTTACAGTTTACCTGATATACTGGTTAACAAATATTGGTCATTTGTTACTACCCATTAAATTTTTTTTCCCATTATCGATCTAAGATATCTAGTCAAAACATTCAGTTATCCAACCAAAATAACTATCCTAGGTCATACAGAACACCTTGCAAGTTAGCTCTCCCAAACTTTCCAAAACCTATGTATTTGAAAAAAACTGGCAAAAAAAATATCTTTTTTTCTATGTATTTTTGCAATGAATATTTTCCTGGAGATTTTTCATAGAACATCTTGTAAAAAGTTTAATTCTGTGAAAATTTTCATGGAAGAAAATATCAAAACCATTGCAGAAGATTCATTTAGAAACATGCTTTTCAGTTATTCTTATTTATTTGTTATTATTTGTACAATCTTTCATCTTTCGCTCCACTTCTAAACAAAAATTATGTTTGAAATGTCAGTCTGAAAACAAAAAATCCTAGCTCTCTTTAAAAATTAAAAAGTGTTGGTGCATTCAGCAAATAGTCATGACATTTAATAAGTAATTGTGATACACTTACAATTTCACAAGGAAAACAAGTGAGATAAAATTTACTTATTTCTCATATTTAAGGTAGAACTCTGATTTAAGACCCCTGCTGAAGAAAGGTATTTAAAAGATACTGTACAATGATCGTTGCAGTCAATAAGACCTACACCTTCTGCAACTATGCTTACATGCTCTTTTTACCTACACATTGAACAAAGAACTGGTTGTAGTGAAATTCTCAGACTTCTCATAATGTAGACTATATTTGAGAGTAAAACAAAGGTAGATTACTGAATGGACATAGTGTTTATTTTGTTAGACTCTGTCAATTGCAAGAAATAATCTCCAGGTTAGATACATAAGATATTAAGTTAATAATGCTTATGGACATATGGATTTTTAATTGGTGTACTGTTCTACTGTTATTTTTTTACCAATATAGTTTTATGTTTTAATATCTAAAAACATAACAAGGATATTTGCGTATCACAGTTTTAACTAAAAATAAAGTAAATGTTATTCTAATTTTGTTTGATTACATACTGATTCCACTCGAAAGTGACGAAATACAGTAAAAAATATATTCCCAAGTTTAAAGCAGTGTTAAAAAAAAATTACATGATTACACTACTGCATTTGTACCACAGGAGCATTTGCTAAATAGTACTATCATTCTCAGCAGAATTTTATGTTCAAAACAAAGAATAAAGAAAATTATGGGGAAAAAAGTGGCAAATTGGAAATAGAACCAGAAGCTCTGTTTCACAGGCTGTTGATGATCACTTTTCTATTTTATGTGTCAGGTTTAAATTTCCCTGTGGCAGCAATTTAAATCTTTTTTTCTTTCCTGAGGCTGCTTAAAAATTTAATTTAGCTCAGGCACGGTGTCTATGTTTTATAATAGGAATATAGAAAACTCTTCTAATTTGGGGGCTGACCCTTTTAACAGATTATAGAAATTTAAACATAATTAATCAGCTTTATTCATAGAGTTACATGAGCTTTCCACAATTTACTCATGTAAATTTCTTTACTTGAGTTACAGTAGACTACATTAGAGAAGGGTATTTGAAGGCAGATATTCACAAGTCACACATTCATGTGGTGCATATACAGTGGAAGAGTCATTTGCATGCACATCCACACACACACAGATACACATACATAAATCCAATAAATCTACATCTCTTCAGAAGTTTCACCAGTCATCCTCAACTCACATTAACTCCTTCACATTCAAGTTCCTGTATTTTTTTTTCTGTATTTTTAGCTAAGGGTTGGAAATGGATTCTCACTTCAGAAATTGCCGCGTGGTACACTCCTTTCATCTTTCTCTCCTGGGTGAGAATATCACAGTCCTCAATATGAAATGACACTAAAGTCAGATGTTAGCATCACAGTTGTTTGTTAGGGTCACTGAGTGTTAAAGGCAAATACCAAATTTTAAAAGAATAATATCACTGCAAAATCCTTAATTACACGCTTTGCTGTTTTCTTTGTAGGCTATAGCTGAAGAATATTCTAAATGGCTTTAACTAGTAAAAAAGATAACATAATTTTTTTGTAAATGATAGAGTTCAACACAGCAGACTTAAAGCTGTATTTCTCGGAACTTGTAATCTACCAGTGGATGAATTTTTAAAAGGAAAAAAGGTGCCACTTGATCCACTTCTGGCATATCCACAAATATACAGCTGCACAGAATTCAGGCAATGGCAACAGCAGTGACATTCCCCTTAGCTTTTATCATACCTGTGTATACTAATGTAATTTCTTTGCAATGAATCATTCTCTTGACTCTGAGAAAGAGTCTGGATATTTATCCATTTATATTACTATGTTCTAGATTCACCCCATCCTCAAAAAAACTCAAAAAACAACCAACAAAGCCAAAACACGTGGACTTCGTGTTATCTTCCAGACTTACCAAACAAGGTTATGGAGAACGGCAGCTCATTATAGGCTTCCAATTCTGCATGTTTCACGGTTGTCCAGCAGCTGAAGAGGGGTGGTTATGAGGATTCTGTGATCTGTTCCCATCTCTTTCTCACTGTGGTTCCTTTTTTTGTGGTTTTGTTTTCAATTCTTTTGCCCAGCTGTGAAAGAGTACACTTCTTTTTCATACAGGTGCTTTTGGATGTATAAATAAATGATATTTAAAAGAAGATTAAAGAGGCTAAAGAAGAGAAGATCTTTATTAAAACAGAGAAGAGCATGAGAAGAGATTTTGGCTGCTGCTCATTGTACTTTTTGAGGTCACTGAAGAGAAATCAGCTGAAATTATCTGAATAAAAAAATACCCTGGAAATATTGTTCAAAGGTTATGGGTGAATAAAAGATCACCGTAAAATTAGAAATTACTGCTAAGAGAAATAAGAGAAGTCAAGGGGATAATTAACTAAGAATGATTTCAGAGTAAAAGGACATTGGTTAGTTAGCTTAAGTTTCATCTATTATTAAAGAACACAGTTAAATCTGTGTAATAGTATTGGGGTTGTTTTGTTTATAAGTTGATTGTAAATTTCTTTGATGGGAAATATTAGAAAATGTTTCATACACAGAGACAACTAAGAAACTGGGGGCTTTTTCTGTTGTTCCTGCAGCTTTTACCACAATTCTTTGAACAGAGCAAAAGGAGAGCAAGATAGTGAAAAAAATCAGTGAACTATAAAAGGGGGAAAAGAGTGTTTTCATTATATCATCCCTACAGACACTATAATCCATCTCTCTGCATTAAAACCTCTTGTTTTGGTGGGAAGGGAAAGCACCAACAGGACTGAAGCTATCTGTGTCATGATCCGTCTCCACGATACCACAGGGAATAGAAGCATCTGCATTCAAATCCAGCCATAGAAGCTTGCATTAATTACCTTGTCCTGCTCTATCTCTCTGTGGCAAAGGTCAGAACAAATGACAGCTGAGCAAAAATCCTAGGTCAACATGGTTGGTCATGGTATCTTGCACGTATCATGGATGGCCATGGTATCTCAAGACGTGCAAGCCTTCACTCCTGCATTCACAACACCTGTCAGCTTAGAAGACAGACAACACTTTCTTATCCATTTTACTTTTGGAAGTATTGTTCAGTGATGTGAATACTTTCCCATAAAAAGAAATATGAAACAAACTTGATAAATGGCTCTTTTCCACCCCTTAACACAGTGTGTCCAACGGAGGCATTCAGGGTCCAATAGTCTTAGCAAAAATAAATACATAAAAATAAAAACAAACAAACAAACAGGACGTACAGCCTGACATCATAAACTGTCTGGGAAAGAGAATTTGACTGTTTCTCAGAATCTAATACTAATGGTAGTTCATTCTCTGTCAATATCTACAGAAATAGTACATAATAAATAAACATTTCAATGTATGCTGATTAGTTTTCAGCTTCACTAAGGCTACTTTTAATCACTCTAACATTGCTACCATCTAACTCTCCTCCTTATGCTTCTAAGTGTTTTTAGGAAGATATTTTAAAAGCTTTTTTCAATTCAGTGAAACTTTGGTATGAAAGAGAAGCTTTATAAAACCGGCACCAGAACAAAGCATTTTGTAATAGATCATGGGTTATTACAGCACCACTAAGAAGATACTTTCAACTAGATCTAATTGTTATAATTATGAAAATAGCAAGTGGATTGAGAATTAGTGATTTAATTATTTAACTAAAATATAAACTTAGTTGTCTTATACTCTTCTTTAACCCTGCTATAAGTTTCTTCAGCCTCAAAACCAATGCAAAGATGTAGAGCTACTGAAGGACAAGTATTTTGTTCTGAAATGAAAAAATGTTAGAGAAACATTCATTCATTATCATACTGATCTATTAACTATGTTTTGTCTGCTTCATGTTGCACTGATGATGTGATAGAGTATTTGTTTTTTCTAAAATGTTTTTCAAGGTTATGTGTCCAGTTCAATCCCAAACCAGCCACAAATAGCTAGCCTTTTGTTTTTTCCTTACTTCTCAAATCTCCATCGCAACAATCCTAAATGTTTATTAAGGTATAGCATTGGAGATGATAAGGTGAGTCTTATTTTAAACACTGCACAATAAAAAACCCTGACTTTATTATCTCAGTTTTCAAATATAAATTGGATTATGGCTAATCCTTTTATGTTGGGATTATGAGATTCTAAAATACTCAGGTGAAAAAAATCTGATACTGGATAGAGAATATGTGGAGAATATATTTTTTGGAATTTCTAACATATGCATTTTTTATTTGCAATATTACAGGATGACTTCAAGAGTTTGAGAGTCAAAAGAAAAAATTGTCCACCATATTTATAAGCAAAGTTCATCTCAACTCTCTTTAACAATTTTCTTCTTAGTATTTGAGTTGGACCAAGTTTTCCAAAGGTGAGTACTTATTGTTAGTCTTTTAAATAAAGATTTAGGAGTTCATAGATTTCAGAGTCTGGTAATATGGTGGCTTTGAATGGAATGTTCAACATCTGAAAAGATCAAGACTGGTATCTGAAAACTTAAGACTATGATCAAGAAGAGATTCATAAATGCATTTAACAGTGAGTATTATCATAATGCATAAATTTCAATACATGCAATGAAGATATATGAACAAAGGCCAAAATAAAGCTATGGGAAGCCTCAAAAAAAAAAAAAAAAAATCAAAGGCAGATTGCAATTTACAAGTACTCATTATTCATAAAGTGATAAAGTATGAACTTTTTACTAGAATATATAGGTTGGGTAGCTGCCTCAATATTTTAGCAATTGGAGAATGGCCCTTATTTACACTACGGTTAATTCCTGATGTTTTAGCAACACGAAAGGACCTTTCAAAGTGAAAACAGATACATCTATATATGCCTACTGTGACCAGGGAACTAATAATTAGAAAGGTGTTAAATTGTATTGATGCATACAAGGATAAACCTAAAGTGTTTTTAAGCCCAGATTTACACTACCTGATGCCAAAAGGAATCTTTTCAATGATGGCACGGGATGTTTCATCAGGATACCTATGAGACCTTAATTAAAGAATGAAAAACTAACTGCCTAAAATATGAACACACGCTGCAAGATGTCCTTGGAACCGCAAAGCAAACTGAGCTACTGAAAATATTTCAAGTGGACAAGTTTCTTCCTGTTACAGAAAGTAATATATTCTATACCATAACCTCAATGTAGCTATGCTGACAATTTGATGGTACATTGCACAGATATCCACAAGATGTGCAAGTCTAACAGCATTATAATTCAGCCATGCCAGCTTCTGCCTATGGAAGAACAGACTATGCGAAGCACGGTGCCAAATCGGGCTCTGTATCGTTCACACTCCGCAGGGTCTGAGAATCTTGCAAGATCTTTTGCCAGCAGCTCTCCGTGCACATCGAGTTTGCTCTTAAGCTCTTCCTTTCAGTACCTGAGTCACATCTTCCCCTTCTTCAGTCTCAGTTTTGTCATCCCCATTAGCGATATTGGCCACTGATTTTTCTGTTATAAACTGTATAACAGCTTTGGGATTATTGTGGTGTAATCCAGTGCAAAAAGTGAACAGATTGAAGACAGAATCCCACACATATGTTGCATAGCAGAGTCTTCTGACTCAGCACAGCAGGAGCTTTCCGATACCATATAGAAATTACAATTTTCTTACATTGTCTAGATAGCTGAGACAGGATAAAATCAAGCCACAGCTCCATACTGCTCCAAGTTGTCTGTGCAATAAATTCCTACCTCCATTGTGAAATGCAGCTCCACTTTGAGAGCCATCATTTTACCAAAAGTGGTGCTGTTTCTAGCAATTTCATGAGAGCAGCCTCCTCTGGACCTCAAAGACTTTTGCCAGCAGTGGACTTTTCTCAAATTGTTTTCAAACAGACCAGGTATCTTCATATTCTATAATTACTCTAAGTAATTTAAAAAGTATCCAGAAATTTTATTCCAACAATTGATAAGTACACTGACATAGCAGACATTTAAAAAAAAAAAAAATCTGACTAAACATAATCATACTGTAAGCATTAGCAGATTTCCTGCTCCGAAGATGAAATGTGTGGTATCTTTCTCCATTCACTTTTTTCTATGCTGTACAGATTCACCTTTCCCCATCTTTATCCTTCCCTCCCTCAGACAGGAGGGAGACTGGCCAGCTCCATTGACAGGAACATCAACATTTACAGTGTCAACCTAGACACATTTGCATTGCAATGATTAATCAATTAATTTCTCAGAAACACTATCCATGTAATATAAACAAATTGTATAGGAGAACAAAATAATTTTAGATTGGGTGTCACCCACAAAAATATATTCAGACTAAGCTTAAAAATGAAATAAAATCCATTCATAATTGTGGAGTGTTTTTAGTGCGATGATCATTTTCTAGAATATCCTAATTGTGTGATTCACTTTCAAACCAGGATTAAGAAATTTATATTGCTTAACTGTAAATGAATTTCTAAACTCTGCTTCGTGTTGACATTCATTGTGCAATTCATTTTGAAAATAAAAGGGAAAACAAGAAAAAAAGGAAATGCAGAAAAAGGATACAAATTTTGCTAGAACATAGATTTAAAATCTTTTCAAACTCCAGGGAATTCATGCTATGTAGACATCTGAATGGTCTTCATACAGTTATGCAGCAAATCTGAAGATGAACTGAAACACAGCTGATGACCGCCACCACAATGCTTCCAGTTGTACAAGTTCTCATAAGACGTTCAAGTGAGAAGGTTTCAACAGAGGAGCAATCATGAAACATGCATGAGAAGAAAGCTATTGATGTGCTGTATCTTCTTGGACAAACTCTAGCCTTTAACACCGGAATAACAAAAAGTAATTTAAATATAAAAATAAATGTAAAAATCTTTTCTACCAAAGGGACATTTTTCAAACTCATTTTTACAAAAATCCAGCTGAAACCTGGGCATTGTTCATGACTGAAAGGCAAATCTTTGAGTCACTTTGAACAAACAGGTTTTAGTCATAAAAAGCAACTTTATCTTCATACTGATGGTGAAACCATGTAAATGCAGAGTTGTCAGCCAGTTCTCTGTTCCTTTGTGCACCACCATCAGTGGTATTTATACGCTCTCATATTTCTGTTTAAGATAAATTCTGAGTCAATTGGGGCCTAAAAATGTCTTAGTCAGTATTAATGCCTTGTATTTAACATTTCATATTACAACTTAATAGTTGTCAGATCATTGTTGATGATTGGAACATGGTAATTATTAGCTTTATTCTTGACAATATAAAAATGTGTAAGACAGAACGGAACTTAACCTTATAAAAGAGTTTATGAAACAACGATAGAGAATAAAGAAAATACTTTCACCAGGAAAAGTTAAGAAATAACAAGTCGTATTCATATTTGTTTCATGTTATCTCCCTGCAAGGAACCTTTGCTCTCCCTGGTAGTTCAGATCTGCTGCTCCACATAAGGACTCTGTGACTCTAAGTAGAGATTAAGGATGTGCTTCCAGCAAAAATGCCAGGCATCCAGCAAGTTATTTCACAGGAATCACTTGAAAAGTTAGAGAGAAGTTGTATTTTGTTATTATTGATTCAGGAGGATTTTGAAATCCTATTGGAGAAATTTATGCTGTTTACTGTGAATACTAAAGTGTGCAAAATTAACATTTACTGGTTTTTGCTAATATCCAATGACATATCTACTTTTGGCATTTAAATGAACAATTATGTTACATGCATTTTCCTAAAAGGTGAACAAAACCCACAAGTTTCTGTCCGAGGAACATTCTTTTAAAGCTTGAACAAATATTAATAAAGTTCTACTTCCTCCCACACAAATATTCCTCTCAGCTCATTCATGACTTCATGATGTTGGAAATCAACAACCATATAAACAAAAAGCCAATAAAATAATTAAAGATATTGAAGGCATAAAGTAACCTTAGTCTATTGAAACTGCATGGACATGAAAAAAAACCACTTAGCAATGATACTGAGACACAACAGAGCATTTCAGAACTTGTTTGCTTTTGTTGTGTCATGAAAAACATCAAGACATCAGGATTCTGTCTTCTTTTTAGATTTCTATGAAGTGCTATACAAGTGTGCTAATAATGAATCGGAGAATAGAAGGTGTCAGAGGCAGAAATTTTCCATTAGGTGACACCATACCTTCTGCAGCCAATACAAAGTTATTTCCCAGCAAGAAAACCTTTCTGTAGACCAGTTTTCAAAGACTCAAACTATTGGGCTTCCATCACTTCTCTCTAGAGACTATTCCACAATTCTAATAGATCTCACTATTAGATACATTTTCCTGGTAATAAGACTAAATTTTCCTTTGCTCAATTTCATCCCTGCAAAATGCATCCCTTGGTTGCAGTATGAAACACTTGCTGGTTCAAAACTAACCATGTGTCTTTTTGCTTCCACATAGCAGCATAACCTACAGTGCTCTGGTTTTATTCACTTTATTTTTAAAGATTTTATATGCTATAGTATATAAACCACTTTTTTTTTCCATTTGTACTTTTTCATAAGTGGGAATTCCACTTCCCCCAGTTTCCAAATTCTGAAATTTAGAAAACTGTACCTTTATACATTGTTAATGGCTTGGGTTCTGTCTGCCTGGATTTTCACAAGCTGTTCACCACTTGCAGAAGAGGCTAGAAAACTTTAGTTCTGTGTGAGTGAGTTGTTTAACTTCTTTAAACACATAATTTAATGGCCTACTTTTTCATACTAAATGGACTCAGACATATCCAGTAGGTACAGGTGCATTCAAGAGGATTTTCTTCATTAAAATTTAAGTATTTAAATACTACATTTACCCTGTGTAAGTTAATTTCCCTGATAAAAAACAAGAAAGAAATGAAAAAAAGGAGATATAATAAATTTGTTAATCCATAACTTCTATTTAGCAACATTTTATCTCTCAAATTTTTATACTGATTTTAATTCTGTATTATTGCATGCTTACCCCTGAAGTGCCACACATACCATGGTCCTGTTCCTCAGATTATCAGCAGGGTTGCACTACATCAACCCAATGGCCCTCGTGCAAGCAGTCACTAGAAAGACGGATCATTTTTTCTGGTTTGAGGGCCTTTCTGTACAAGAGTGTACACACAGTGGGTGTTTCAATGGGAATTCTTCAGGATACTTTGCTAGGGTCCATGCCTAGGCAAGTCTTAATCATATTCATCTCCAAACACTGACATAGATGCCCACTGTCTAATGGTTTAAAATCATGCAAGGTGTAGCACCTCAAATATTTAGAAACTTGGGAAGACTGGTAAGAAGAGATGGATTTCATAAAAAATTACAGGAAATGACTTCGGCTTAGTAGAAGGTGAAATCCAGCGCTCGCTGCTGAGAAGTGCAGGATGGGTTTCCTGAACTCAGGGAACCTGAGGGGAGCCGAGAGAGATGCCAGGAGCCCGCAGCTCGCGTGACAGCAGCTGACGAGACCTGGGGGGGGTGCCAGGAGCAATGGCGGCCAACCCTTCCCCCCCCCCCGTACAAAAGAAGCCCCTTGGAAGCTCTAATGACAGGCCCAACAGGCAGACAGGACACATGACAAGGAGGACTCCCTATCCTCTCTCCGCCTGGCTGAACACAGTGACTTAAGAGATAGGGGTCAATGGTGACAAGTTCCTGTCTGGCGAAGCACGCACGTCTCCTCTGTGACCACCCCACCTCCCCAGGTGCCCTTGCGTAATAGGTACGAGGCTCTGCAAGTGGAACCAAACAATAATGAGGATGATGGTTCTAGATTGCAGGTTTTGCCAAGGTTAAGTGGGTCTATGCCCTGCATCAAAACTGCTTCCATAAAGAAAAAAGGACAGGTCATTGTCATAGAAGTCTGCCTTCTGAAGGGAAAAGAAGGCCCAATATGCAGACCAGACCCACTTCTTAGGGAAGTCTGCTGCCTCCCTGGGGCCAGGGTTAAAGATGTGAAGAGAGATCTTCCTATGCTGGTACAGCCCTCAGATTATTATCCATTACTGATTTTTTCAGGTAGGCAGCAATGAAGTTGCAACAAGAAGCCTGAGGGCAACCAAGAGAGACTTCAGGGCCTTGGGACAACTGGTTAAAGGATCAGGAGCAAGTAGTGTTCTCCTCTATCCTTCCAGTTGCAGGGAATGATGAGGGAAGAAACAGGAAGAGCCAGCAGATCAATACCTGGCTCCGAGCCTGGTGTCCCAGCAGAATTTTGGGTTTTTTGATCATGGGTTGGTCTACGTGCCACCAGGCCTGTTGGCAACAGACGGGGTACACCCGTCTCAAAGGGGGAAAAGGATCTTTGCACAGGAGTTAGCAGGGCTCGTTGAAAGAGCTTTAAACTAGATTTGAAGGGGGAAAGGCATAAAACCAGGCTCACTAGAGATAAGCCTGGGGGTGCCACATCAGTGTTTGAGGGACAGTGTGCTAGCGAGGTCCTTCGGTCTGCCTTCTCAGTGGAGGTAGGGGATGGAGATCCATGCTGCAGCAAAGGGTTATTGATGTGTTAGAAACCATGGAAGTGCCTGAGAATGGTCGCATAGGAATTAGGGCTTCACCCCCTAAAAAGGTGGTGGATCAATAGCCCAGCTGAAGAAAAAAAGGAGAGTTTTTGAACTTTGGCAGAAGGGGCAGCCAACTCAGGAGGACTACAAGGATGTCATGAGGTTATGCAGGGAGAAAATTAGAAGGGCCAAAGCCCAACTAGAACTTAATCTGCCTACTGCTGTGTTTTTATAAATACATGAGCAACAAAAGGAGGGCTAAAGAGAATGTCCATCCTTTATTGGATGCAGGGGGAAACATAGTGCCAAAGGTTGATAAAAGGCTGAGGCACTTAATGCCTTCAGTCTGAGTTACTTAATGCCTTCTTTACCTCAGTCTTTAATAGCAAGACCAGTTGTTCTCAGGGTACCCAGCTCCCTGAGCTGGAAGACAGGGATGGGGAGCAGAATGAAGCCTCAATAATCCAAGGGGAAACGGGTAGTGACCTGCTACACCACTTAGACACACACAGGTCTGTGGGGCTGGATGGGATCCACCCAAGGGTACTGAGGGAGCTGGAGGAAGCACTCACCAAGCCATTGCCCATCATTTACCAGCAGTTCTGGTTAACAGGGGAGGTCCCATCTACAAGAAGGGCAGGAGGGAGGATCCGGGGAACTACAGGCCTGTCAGTCTGACCTCGCTGCCAGGGAAGGCTATGGAGCAGATCATCTTGAGTGCCATCATGCAGTCGGTACAGGACAAGCAGGGGATCAGGCCCAGTCAACATGGGTTTATGAAAGGCAGGTCCTGCTTGACTAACTTGATCTCCTTCTATGACAAGGTCACCCACTTAATGGATGAGGGAAAGGCTGTGGACATGGTCTACCTAGACTTTAGTAAAGCCTT
>NW_009186967.1:45169-65329 GCF_000690835.1 Fulmarus glacialis | reverse complement strand
AGCCCCGACGTGCAGCCCGGATCCCTGCGCCTGCCTCCCTCCCGAGGCGGGGACCGGGCACAGCCACCCGGGCCCCGGAGCGGCGTGTGGCTTGCGAGGGGGCTCAAGGTCGACGGGAAGCCGCCAGGTCGAATGGGCCCTTCTCCCCACGAGTTGACAAGGGCCCAGTCCTGTCATTTGGGGCATGGGGGCTTCCCAGAGCTCCTCCCTGCATCTGTATCCCTGTCCTTACTGATGCTGCTGCAGCTTGTTTCCCCCTCTGCAGAACTGGTATCTGAAAGACGGACGTAACCCCCAGATGAACTAAAGCAGGGGAGGTTGAAGTCAGGGTAATAACAGGAAACATGCACACAGGCTAGTTGGGCACTCAGCTCGCAGATGTTGAAGCTGACTGCGACAACTTGTCACCTGGCTCTTTTTTTGCATTTTGCTCCCAAATGGGCTGGATGCACACCACTTGGTCCCAAACGCCACGTATGTGACAGAGATGAAGTTCATCCCCATTCGCCTCTGAAGTAGGTTTAGCTTTTACCAGAGATTTTGCCTTCTCCAGAAGGGAGAAATTGCACATAGGATTCAGGGAATAGGACCACACCGGTGATGCCAGCTTTGCATGGCCCAGAGAGAGACTATAAGAACCATTAGACTCCCAACTTGAATAAGGCCTGAGCTTTCTGCCAATATAAATCCAGCCATTGCATAGCCAGCAGTTGTCTTGAGACTCATTTTGGTTCACACAGTCTTCCTTCCTCTCTGAGTTAAATGGCCGGGCATTGATTGAAAGGTAAACTGATGCACATGAGGATAATTTGAGAGTGCCTGTTCAAATTTTGGTGGTTCTCTTTTCTCTCGATTACAGCACTAGTTAGAGGTACAGATTTGGGTATTTCAGAAAAAGGGCTAAGCCCTCAGGGGGAATATGCGTAATCATGCTCTGAATGTCCCAGATCAACTCTGAATCTGGAAATGTTTGCATAATGCGTTTAATTGGCCTATAACAGACATAAAAAATCTCATTGTGATTTTATGTAAATTTAGTTTTAAAAACTCCCTAAATGCGTATTTTCACAGTGCAGTCCCAGTTTATGGTGCAAATTCTCATAAACCTCTCCAAGAGCATTTTCTTCTCCTTCCCCCTTTAAATACAGTCAAGATTCACTCAAACAGTTGCCACCTTCCAGAGTTAAGAAAAATGTTGGACTCCTCTTTCAGCACAGACTGGAGTGTTCTTATCAGTTCGTGTGCACCAGCTCTGTGCTAGAAGCTGGCTGTGTTTTCAGTAATCCACTTAAATGAAAGCATTTCTCAACCCCCATCAGTATATACTGCATGCTGTATACACTTCTCTCTCCTTGTAGCTGTCAAGCTGCAGGTGCCAAAGAGGTACTGTTTGCTTAGAAAGTCGGCTGTGTATACTGAACTCTCCTGTTAGTTTTTGGTGACTAACTTTCAATATGAAAAGAAGCTTAAAAGCCATTAAATACAGATTTAATGTTTCTATTCAAACCTGTCGCAATCCAAGTGTGACTTGGCAAGCTGGCCTCTGCCTCACTTGCATCCCTCTCCCTCGCACGAGTGCCATGGCTCTTCTCCTTCACGGGCACCTTCTGACCAGCCTCTCTCGTCCAGGGTCTGGGAGTAGGAGAGGGGCTTGCAGGAGATGGAGGCCTTGGGGAGGGCCGTACTCAGGTCCCCAATAGTCTCACATCCCTGACTGCAGCCTGGCATCACAGCCCCTCTCTCTCACATGAGGTGATACAGCATCTGTTACCCAGTAAGTGAGGAGTCTACTACAAGTGGATTTCAGAAGTCTGATATTTCGATATAAGCTTGTTTTTATTTCCACAGACACATCATGCAGAGAGGATTGTGTTACAGCTGCACTTTGGATGTTCAGAGACCTCATGAGAGTGCTGGGTGCTACTAGAAAGCTTTTGGGTGGAAGGAATATATCTTACCTGGATATCCTCAGTGGAGGGGTAACTTTGTCACCAAAAGTTAACGTGGAAATTGAAGTAAATCCCAATTCGGTTCACAGATTTGTCCCAGACAGGCTTATTAACAAAAGCTCACGTCCTGCCTTTTTGAGTACTAAAGCTTCCCTGGTAGGGTCCAAATGCAGCTTAATCAGGATTTCCTGGACAACTAAAATATATAAAACAAGGCTAAGCTGGTCATTTCTTTCCATTTCCCTGTTCATAGTTCCCAGTTCCCTATTTGCAGATGGCAGTTTATTACTTACTTCTAGATTGAAACTGTGAATATTTAACCTCAGCCTGACTGAGGTAAGAAAGAGCCCCCTTTGAAGAGCCGCAGATTAAAGCTGTAAATAATTAACTCCAGCCTGACAGGGTAAGGAAGGGTCAGCTAATTTCAGTTCACTACTCAGAAAGGCAAAATGTTGAAGCACTGAATATTGTGTTTTCTTTCTGAGCCTTAAAAAGAGATACCCAGAACACAAACAAGCTAGTACCTCTTGTATCTCAGGGCCTCCTAGTGAAGACAAACTAAGTGCTTCTTGCTGCAGTTTTAGATACAGCTTTTTAAAATAGTCCATAAAAACTTAGTACTAATGATCTCTCAACCATTTCTCAGCTTGCAGTATCATATTTCTGTCAAAATCCCATGCGAACTACAGCGTTACATGAAGAACACTTTCAAGCTTCCACAAAACTTGCATTGTTACTAAAAACTGTCATTTCACTGTACACAACATACACTTTTAAACCAAAATCATTCTACCCGCAGCCAAGAACTGCTGATGTGCCCGGTAAAGCCACTATTTTGATTAGTTTATTAGCTCCAGTGTTGCTTTGTTTAAGCATCCCACAAGCTACTTCCCAGATCCACTGACTCAGAATTAAATAAGGCCTATACAGCTGCACTAACACAACGTAATGTTCATGCCTATGTAAAGCTGCCCTACGTGGCTTAGGGTGAAGGCATCTCAACTTACTTTAGCTGTCTAAAAGTTAGCCCCGGCGTGAAGTTCCAGGAGATGGCTCAGGCAACCTGGCACCTTTCCTGCCATCTAAAGGAGCAGTCTCATTTGCTTGTCTGTAGTGGGTTAGTCCCAGATCAGGTTCAAGGACCAAAGGATGGAGGACAAAGGCTGGATGAACAGAACTGCCATTACGGTGCAGCAAGCTATTAGGTCACCTACATTCCCTCAGTCATCAAAGGATGAAGAGGAATCTAGATATTTTAAAAACCTCTAGACACAGGAGCTGACAAGAGAGACCATAGTTAGCCCAGACATCTACTTTTTAGGTATCTGATGTTAGATGACTTGAATCTTAAAGAAAATGTTCTTTGAATTGTATACATCATATAATGTAAGTTACAAGATGCTTTACTGACTGGCAATCATTGGCATTACTGCCTGTGATTTTTGTTTGGAATGAAACAAGGCAATCGGGTACATAGTACACTGATATTGCCTTGACAAAACTATTAATGACGTAACTGGAATAAGTAGTTTGACCAAAATAAAAACATTGATGACTCTGAATAAGTTTTGTCATAACTACTTTCAAAAGAAAAATAGGAAATCTGCTTTGAAAAGTAGCACATCCCATTTTGATGTTTTTGGTATGATACAGATCGGTTTTTGTTTTGAAGCAGCCAATTAGTTTTGAAATTTTTTTGTTCTCTCCATATTACATATAAAAACAAAACATGGGAGCAACATACAACACTTTGATTTCACTGCAGTGAAGGAAGAGGTGTATTTTCAGGGAAATTTTGGCATTTCAGTTCAAATCAAAGTCAAATTTTGTAACCCTGTGTTATTTGCAACCCAAAACTTCTGTTCCCTGCAGCGCTCTGTTCACAAAGCTGACATTTGTCTGCTAATTTTCAAATTGAGGGTGCTTAGCATGGAGTATTGGCCTTTCAGCGTTCTTGATAAAAGCTCTGCCTGTTTTGTGCATCGTTCGCTGAAGAACACATAGTCCTCTTTGGAGTAGTGTTAAACCATTGTGCCTTGTATCACTGCTTGCATCGTATTTCTCTCTTAATTTAGGTTATCACAGAGCACAGAACTACAGCTACTATTAAATGCAGTTTTCTTCTTTTGCATAATCACTGGTTTCAACTTGTTACTAATAATTTGCACCATTAGGAGAACACAGGCAGCCTCAAGCAAGGACATTTACAAAAGGTTACATTCATTGCAAAACGTTTTGAAAGTCTCATAAAAAGTGTTTGGACTTAACACAGCATTATGCTTATCTCACAGATATAATCAAATTAAAACATCAGTTGCGTGTAATCATCCGTCAGAAAGAGGCGATCAGCTTGTTATCAACTCCTGCGTACATCAGAGGCAACAAGAATAATGTTATCTTCAAGATTTATCTTAGTAATGCTTTCTGTACAAATCTCCCGAATGACACTTAGCAAAATAAAGTTTTGAAATATTATTCAAATTAGCACTAGACTCTCAGGGCGCTGCTGTTCACATCATCTCTGAC
Source organism: Fulmarus glacialis (assembly GCF_000690835.1). Taxonomy (NCBI): domain Eukaryota; kingdom Metazoa; phylum Chordata; class Aves; order Procellariiformes; family Procellariidae; genus Fulmarus; species Fulmarus glacialis. The sequence continues at coordinate 60,854 of NW_009186967.1, read as the reverse complement.
TTTTATCTTTAATGCAAATCAACCATTTTTAAGCTTCACTGAATTGGCTTGTTCTGTGTTTACTGTGTATGTATAAATACCCCCATAATGAAAGCAGAAGTATGTCAGCGTCAGAAGAGATATCGTTCCCGCAGGAAGCACCATTAATCTCACTACACAACCTTTTACATGAAGAATTCCATTCTATTTTTCCAAAAGCAAAGGACATTTGGAGAATTTTATACTGTTTTCTTCAGTTTCTTGTACTTCTCACAATGGGTATCTGACCTGGGGAAAAACGTTGCGCATTTCCATAAGCATGTTCCATCTTTTGTCTTAACTCTTTTACATGTACAAAGAACTAGTAAAACTAAGTCTAGATCAAGTGGCATTTTTAAAAGACATAGAACCGAATTATTACAGATGTGCTTGGGAGATAATTTAAGTTGCTCAAAAATATGGTTACCTGTGGAACCTGTCTCCATTACCACATAATTTGTGGTATTTATGATCATCAAAGCTTGTTATTTTAGGCTCTTCATTAGAAAGAATTTGAATATTGGATGCCAAGCCTCAGAAAATATCTGAAGCTATCAAAGAACCTAAGTAGCATAACACAGAGGCCCTTCTGTTTCATTTTTCCCACTGGAACAAAAGGGAGTTGTGAATCTATGATAGAGTATATCGCTAAATCTAATCTGAAAGAATCTTCAACCGCAAAGCCCCAGAACCGAGGAAAGTATCCTCCTACCCCACCAAGCAGAAGATCATGTCTGTGTTAGTCAGGAATGCAGTACACTGATGATGTTAAACTGACTCATTTGACCAGGATCTTTAAACAAATTTATTTGCGATAGCACAGCTGTTCCTCTCAGGAAGGAAATGCATGATTCCATAATTTTTATCTACAAGGCAACTTTATGATCTGTGGTCACAGGAGGTGGCTACTGTGCTTTAGAGGTCAGAAGCAAGCAGTACAGGAGGATCCAGAATGCCTTGGGAGTTGGATATTGTTCCAACAGAGCTGACCCTGGAACAAATGGGCTAACTATGGCTTGCAAATAACTCAGATAATGTAATTCACTTTTGCTATTTTCCTTTTCTGTGACTGAGACCATCACCAAGCGAGCCTGAGCCCCGTTTTCAGGCTGTGCACACACAGTCTCCCACATCTTCCAGCTGGTATGACATCTCCCCAGTTGGAAGATGCTCTCCATGCAATCCTACCAGCCCTGAATGTTGGGCAGGCATTTCCCTTCACAACTCAGGCCAGACTAGCCGGGCTACCATCAATAATTTCAATTCTTGGCTGGAGCTGTCTAATACTGGGCAGTGAAAATTACATAGTGCTCACCTGAAGCTCTCAATAGGTGTGAAGGATACCAACTCCATCTGGTAGATTGGGACAAACCTCGGGGCCATTAAAGACTTCTGCAAGGATCAGGGAGAGATGGTTAATCCATAGCCTCAGTGATATTCAAGGCTCTCTGCATCACTATAACAATATAGGGGCTATTAGAGAAAGCTTTAGTGCAATTTACACCCATTTTATTACTCTTTTACAATATTAAAGTGTTACAAATAGTCCTTAAAGTAACTGGGAATTAGATGCTTTGCAGTTACTAAAAGATGCATGATTGACTCCACTGTCTATGGAGACACAACACTATGCATCTTCTGTCAATTTGGCATTTCTGGAGTGTCAATTCCCCAGGTTCTACGTCCAGATATTGACTGCAGTGAGGGAACAAATGAGCATTGCTGGTTTAAAGTTAGTCTTCCCTTCTATACAAAGGTGCATAACATTTCTTGCTCATCTTTGCCCTGTCTGTAAGAACACTTTCGTGTCTCTGGTGACCTATGGCTGGAGAAAGTGATTTGGTAATTCTCCTGCCTACTACAAATCAAGGTGCAATTGAGACTGATGAGGGATGAGAGCGTGAGCGAATATTTGTTGTCTCTTTACATGCTTTGAAGTATAGATAAGGACATATCTTGTCCAGTGCTACCACAGTTTGATCTCTGAATCATGCAGCAGTTGGAGCCCTCCTGTCCTGAGGGACCGCTGCCCATCTAATATAAAAACTGCTTAGAAATTGAGGAGTTTGTAGGTTTTATGGTGAGATAAACAAGACAGCCAGGCAACTGGAAAAGTGTAGTGATGCTCATTAGTGAGTGAGGAGATCCTGTTGAAGTCAGACTGAATTTTCTGAAGAGTTTTTATAGTACTTGCTATCTGATGCATGTATTTGCTTGCTGTGAATATTAGGCTGGTTTTCATCTCTACCTTTCTCTGATGATTTTTTACTGTGATTCAAAAATAAGAAAAGATTGAAAAATCAACTTCAGTAATCTCCATCACAAACGAAAAGTAATTTACAGCTGTCTGCATGACGTTACTCTTGTAGGATTTCAATGTTTTTCCTTTAAAGGGCATGCTGTTCTGAATTGGCATGTCTTTCTTTTCTTCATTTTGTTGCCTTTTTTTTGCCTCCTTTCCATGGGTTCCTCTCCCTTATTTCTCCTATTCTCTAATATATCATTCCTTCTTTTCTTTCAGTTTATTTGTTCTGAGTGTTTTAATCTATCCCCATTGACTTTTCCTCTGGGTGTCGATTACAGACTGCTATTTTAAAAATAAAAAATTTTTTTAACATCTTTGCAATTACTGCTGTTTCAAACTATGGTACTATTAGACTTAACAAGCTGCTTCTTCAAAAGTGTGTCTACTTGTGTGTTTGTGTGTGCACATCAACATTTCATTCAGAAGAAATTCCTGACTATTAGTTTCACAACTAGCAACAACCACACTCAGTTAATTTATCAGTAGTGAAACTTCTGGGTCTCATGTAGTGTCTTTTAGTCAAAGCCCAGAATAAAGGGCATTGTGAAATGGGAGTGGCATAATACACTTCACAGCTCTTTTATTTGCCCTGTTAACCACAATGAAGGGTCCCAGCCCATGCTGGCCTCCATTCCGTTACAGCCCTCAACAATTTCTTCTAGTTATTCTCAGATGTGCTGATAAGCCCTGGAAAAAGCCGTGGCACTGAGGTCCGCTTTTTCTACCAGTGCAGTCATATACATGTGTGTGGTGCTGGCAGGGTGTAGCTGAATGAGCTTGGCCTCCTGTACAGAACTTGTTTCCACTCCTCTCTGATCTGCTCATGAACCTTAGTGGCATATCAGGGAGTATAGATCCTATTTTCACTGCAAAAATGTGCTTAATTTGCAGCAAGGACACAAATTGACCCACGAGAGCGCTGAACATCTTCCAGTGCTGTCCCACAGTTTGCCCTGGCTGTGAGCTCTTCCACCCTTCCCAGGGACTGGATCGTTAGCTCAGATGAATGCCGCAAAGAGATGCACTCCCAGACTTGCTTGACACACTCTCCCTGGGAGACCCAGAGGGGACGAAGGTAGATTAGGCTAACTTACACACTCAGATCCAAGTTACCAGAGCCTATGTTGACTGCAGTGAAGACCTATCTTCCATGTAACTAAACTGGAAGCTAAAACACCAGCAGACTTTTACCGTAACCCAGAGCTGTAGCAGGATGTTTCAGTCTCAGTGCATCTCCTTTCTGTCCTGCCTTTCCCCCTGCCATCAGTGCAATCTCTCACCGGCTCCTTCCGATTCCTGAGTCCTCTCTCTCAGTCTCCTCGATGCTATTTCCAGCCTCTCTGAGTTCCTGCCAAGGGCCACTGCCTGCTCGCCCCACTCAGCCCACTGCCCGGCTTGCTGGGCAGCAGCCCCGGCTGGCAGGTTTGACATACTTGCTTTAGGTTACCGTGCCCCTCAAAGGAATGCTGGGGTACATGTCCCTGCCCATCCTGTGTGGATCATCCTCCGTGGCTCTTGTGGAAGCTTTTACATGGTATTTCATGTAAAGTTTCTTAAAATCAATAAAAATTCAAGAAAAAAAAGCAATCTAAACCACCTACCAGATTATTGTTGAATTTCTTTCCTTACTTAGCTGCAGTGGGCAAAAGAATATAATAGGTAAACGTGATTTTTAGCACTGGATAGCATTCAGTACTGCAATTAAAATTTGCTGGTGCCACGGTCACATAATCATTGACAAGAGGCTTTTTATCACTGCCTTTCTGCACCACAGACGTTGAGTAAGTGCTGTCTTGGACTCTTTAACAACTTGGATATCTAGCTGCTGCTTATAGATTAGTTTTGATGTTGTTCATCCTCTTGGGTGTCGGTGAGAACAATAAGAATCTGGCAAAGAACGAATTTACACAGACAGCTCAAATATTGTTCCTTTCCTTCCCCATACCAAGCCAGACATGGCTGTCAGCCCAATCATTTAGTACACAGGCTCCAAAAGTCTTCAGTTACGCAGAACATCCCCTGAAAGTCACAATTCCTTCCACGTGTCATGACAAATGGGGCCAGCTGTGGTCGCATTGCATGATACAGCTGGAGCATGGAGCCAAGCTCCGCAGCCTTCCTGTTTTCTGCTTGCTGTCCACCCACCTCATGGCAGAGGAAGCCATGCCTTTGAAGGGGCTTCACTGGCAACCAGAAGGCAGGCAGCTCATGGAGGTGGTGAAAGGAGCAAGGTACCATTTTGCCTGTCTACATAGACACGTAGACCTTCATCTCACTGAACTGCAGTCAAGTAGCCATAAGTGTTAACTGTCTTATAATCTTCCACTGGAGACAATGGCTGGAGGTAACCAGTAGAAAGACCTGGGTATTTTTTTCCCCTGCTATTTTTTTCAAAAAAATATTTTTTTGCGTCGGAATAAAACACGCAGGCTACAAATTATCACAGTTGCACCATGCACGCTGACAGCCTGCACCTCTCTCCAGGGAGCCATATGAGCTTTCTAAGAATCAAAGGAAACCCAATGATTCTCACAGACTGAGAGACACTGTGAAGTGCTTGAAGATCCTCAGCTGGAATGCATGGTGAAGAAAGAGACCCCTGGGAAGCACAGGTAAGTTTCTTTTCTCATGAGTGATCATTATGACCTAACAGAAATAGTTCCTTTCCTTGCAGCACTGGGCAGATTTTTAGACAAGGATGTATACCTATTCTTATTTCTGTTGTTGACTGTTGTGTGTGGCACATGAAGGGACAAGATGGGGGGTAACTCATACCTCTGTGAACATGTTTTCTCATGTGCGACATGGAAGTAATAATTACTACCCCACAGTGTGGATGAGACTTATATATTAGGGTATATAAGGCATACTTTACTTCCCAGGTGGAAAGCACCATAAATGATACATGTGCTTCATAACTCCCGTATGTTTTCTTCTACATGGCCTTTCAGGTGCAAACATCATTCTCTTTGCAGTATTCATGTTGATGACTCTTAAGAAGACATCTGCAGCACCAAATGTGATTCTTCTGGGGCATGCTAACATCACCACTTACTGCTTGTAACTCAGTCATAGACCGGCGACATGAGCTTCCAAGTGTGAAAGAAGTGGTGACAACCGAGAACTGGCTGGTGCCGATAGAGTGTGTAAGCCAGTATGCAATAAGCAGGAACCAGTGTGAACTTTGGTTTCAAAGCCTAACGCATATTTTGCAAAGGTTGCATTTGCAGCCTTAGATGAATTAGAGGTTGTTTTGCAGCAGCCACAGAATAACCTTCCGCTATTGTGCTACAAAGGATGCATGCCACTTTCAGCTTTTGCAAACCAGTTTACCACAGAGACTTCCTTGTGGGCTTACCCCTGCCGTGTTGATTCTATTGTACACAGGCAGCTAAGCTGCTCAGAGTACACAGCTGGTGGGGGGGTTTCTGCCTCATTTCTGGCCTTCATCTACACCATTTTAGGAGATGGGCCCCAAGTTGTAAAGTCTGAATCTGGCTCCAAACACAATTTTCTTCGGCATTTACAGGAGATCTCATCCTAAGTTTGGGCTTGCTCCATTCAGATCAATGGTCAGCTGCAAAGGTTTTCTTCCAACCAAAACTTCCTCAAAGCTTTGGGGTCTGGGGTTGTAGTTCTGGTTTAGCTCCATTTCTAGATATTTTTGAAAACTATGTAGAAAATTTAAGGCCAGACCTTTGTCCCGTTGAAGTCAGTAAGGTCTTGCTTTCTTGACAGTGATTTTAAAAAGGGATTTAGGTCGTATAGGTAAGATCAATGCCAACTGGAATTTTCAGGAATTTTCCTACATGCCTAACATTTTGTTGCCAATCAGACACCTTAGGTTTGTAGCTATCTCCATTTTGTGACCATATTTTATTTCATTAGACACATGGCCTTCTCTGTTTGGTATTAACTCAACAAACATGTCCAAAAACAAGTCCTTGTTTGGTTTGACCTTGTACCTTGTTTGGTACATTTTAGTAGTTGCTTCTGGGGTGGTTGGTTGTTTCCTCTAACAGATTTATTACTGAGATAGCATAACAGATGAAAGTGGACCACCAAGCCATTCTAAGGCAATGGGTTTTATGTTTCTGCCATTGCATAAAGCCAAAGTCTGACCCAAGCAGGTGAGAGCTGACGGTGCGCTGAATGGCTCAGAACAACATTGTACGCAGAGCACAGCACTATCCAGGCTCTCACGGGAGTTTTTAGAACAGTTTTCGCTCTTAGCTCTATGATGGAAAGGGTTTTGGAAAACATCTTGCTCTAGGAAAAAGAATCTTTCTGAAGCGTATGTTATTAATTATCTTTGTTTGTTTGTTTGTAACAAAATTAAAATTGAATGGGTTGTGCTCACTGAGCAGCACAGAAACAGCAGTTGGCTTGGAATGAAATGAGCTCAACTTGAACATGCTCGGCTTCAGATACATGTTAAGCAATTTCCTGATAAAAGCGTGATAAAGATTATTTGTATAAACAGTTGCTTCTCCAGCCGTGTAGAAAGAAACACTATCAGTAGCAGGGTGGCTGTGGTCTCTGTTAAGCAGTCTCAGTGACCTCTGATGACTAACCTAGCACTCCTCCACAACGCTGTACTGTGCTCCTGGGCTGTTGTCAGCCTCTGAAACACACCAGCAGTTTCTGCTCGGAGTCTGTGTGAAACTTCATTGTGTTGGATGAAGGAAATCTTCATATATCTGAGTTTCATTTCAGAGGCCCGATAATGACAGCTGGTTTTTAAGTGCTTAGAAAAGCAGGAAGAGCAAAAAGACTCTATCAGACTTTAGAGATCAGAACAGAGCCCTGGGAAAATCTGCAGTTGCAGCAGCACCTGTCACGTCAAGCTACTGTGCATGTAGGTTAGGCTGTGTAAGAAAGAAAAGAGGAAGAAATTCATGCGGTTACTTATGGTCACTTCTCAGCTCTGTTACTGCTCTTACCACCTGAGTATAGGCATGAGATTTAAGATTTAAACACGTAAAAAAAAGGTTCTGCAAGGAACAAGCTACTGACTGTCCATGTCACTGGACAATAAGACACTTGGAATACTTTCATCTTTATGAAAGGGGCAGGGAGCATTTCTGAAGGGGTCAGCCTCACAATACAACAGCACTGTGAGGCTCACATAACTACGTGGGATGCTTTCCAGCAATTGGGAAGTGGGCAGAGAATTACCTGGGTAAAGTGAAGTCCATTTTTACCAAGGTCATGTTTTTAACTCTTTCCACATACTGGCTTTTCTATAAGCAGAAGTTTCCTAGCACTGTGAAATGCTTCAGGCTTTTATCCAGAAAACAGCTTCATTACAGTACATGCACAAGTCCTTATATAAGGGAAGAATTGAATTCTGTAAGAAACCATGATGGTGAATTGTTCCCTCAAGAGAAACCGCCTTCCAGAGCCATCAGGACAGCCCTGCGGGCAACCTCTGCAGAACCATCCCCATCAACCACAGGGCAGAGGGAGAGGTGGGCCCCTTCCAGCCAGTGAAGCTCGTCCTTCAGTTGTACATTGCCTTTTCTAGGAGAGTCAGTGTCTACATCTTCTACCGCAAAAAGACTGTTCAAGCTGATGGCAATATTTCAGTACGGGTATGCATACAATTAACGGAAAAATCTTTCCCTCCTTTAAAGTTGAAAGAAAAAAAAGCAGATTTTAAAGTTCTGTGAGCTTCTGGATATTTGGGAACAGGATGATATTTAGCTTATTTTCTCTTTCACAAACCACACCTTGTCCTGCCTTTTACATCGTATGTCTTTTCTTTCCTGTACCGTACCTTCCAAATGTGCTTTAAAACTCTTAGTATGGATCATTTCTTTCAGTAAAGTAAGTTCAGGCAAAATAATCTGCAATAGAATTGTTTTAATTAGGGAGAGAGTTGTTGGAGAGACTGCCAAGGCAAACGAGAGAAAAAGTCCCACCCCTTTTTAACTGGGTGGAAAGATGTTCTTGGAGAGTTATGTGCTGAGAATTCATTTGTAGCATAATGTCTTGGCACTGTACAATATTTTGTTTGATTGCTGTGGCAGCAGACTTACCTACAATGGTTTCACAGAGAGTTTAAAGCCAGGAAAGCAATTTTTACTGGTAAAAACTAGAAAGAAATGGCTCACCAGTGACAATAAGCAGTTCTTCAAGGACTATCAGTTCACACACGCAGATTAGCAGAACTAGTAAGAGTTTTTGCAACAGTGCCATCTGGCCTTCCTTTGGAGGAGAAGAGTGCTGCACACGTATGACTTGTTCAGATGGAGCACTGCACAAATGCATTGTTTAAAACCGACTGATATTTGTAATGAGATTAGTGTTCAAGCTCAAGCACTTTTGCAACTTGGTTAGCACAGTTAATTCCACAGGTGACGGGGTCTCCCTCTGAGCTGTGGCAAAGAATAAAATATGGGCAGTCAAATTCAAAGGTGTCCAGCCTTCTTCCTTGAACAAACCATGCCTTTCTTGAATTGTAATCAGAACCAAATAGATCAAATCAGTGTCTTAAGAGAGAGATCTGTGGATTTGTTTATCTTTGCTAATGTCAATTTACATTGGACAATCAGGATTCAGCGTGACTCTTTCTGGAAAGGGTGAAGGTATTAGTGCTCCTTTAGTTCAACTAGCAAGGTGCTGCTTTTAATACTAAAGCAAAATACTAAACCTTTTCCCAGGGACTGTAACTATTCTGCTGTTCTTTACTCTGGGTGATTTTATAATTTCTAATGTCAGTGATCCTAAAGTACTGAAATCTTACCGGGTAGCAAGAACTCTCATGCTGGGAGTGTAAGAAATTCATATTGCTTAGCTGATCAGGAATGTTTTTTCCCTTCAGTGCAAGTTACAGCCGTTGGATCCATGCATTTATTTGCTGTGACATCCCTGAGAAATGACTCCTCTGTGTTGCTGTTCCACAAAGGAAGGAAAACAGGGAAGCAGCAAATATAGCAGGTTTCCCTGATCTGAGGAAGTTGCAGAAGAAACATTCTTTATGATTTTCCTAAGAGGATCTGTTGGATCAGCCGGCTTAGTCCCATATTCCCCCAGAGTTCCCCTTATCCATGGCATTAGAAAGGACTGAGATTTGGTGAAGATTTTTTAGGAAATTTAATATAAAGAAATACATGTTTTTTATGCTTTGAAAGGGAATGGCATTTCATTCCCTAAGCATCTTCCATTAAAATATTTTAAAAATATTTAGAATTTTCTCAAGCTTTTATCTTTCTGTTTTTACTGCCACTCCTCTCCTCCCTGCACACCCTATTTTGCCCCTAAAACGATGGAATGGAGGAATACTCAGAAAAACACTAAAGTTTAATCTCAGGCTGCCCTGAGGAATCTTCTTCAGATTTGAATAAAAGAAGAATATGATTTTCAAAATAATGCAACTTTCTCATTAAAGAAAACATGGAATTGATTTTTTCATTAACTTTTTAGGTTTTAGAAGCACTGGCAATAACTACGGTGACTGTTTTACTATCCTGCCATAAAGAACACAGCAGCTTTTGTGGCAGGGTTCAAAAGATTAGTCAGAACAGCTGGAGGTGGAAAGAATGACATAGGTAACTGTAAACAACTTGCCGCATTAGCTTGTTTTCTTAAGTTATTTTTCTTGTTGATGTTTTCTACATCCGATAAAAGTGATTGTATGTAAATGAAAAAGTATGGCCAGTGGTTGGATATGAAGAGCTTACAAAGCATTGGAACTGCTATATATTCCCACCTACAGAGACTGAAGAACTGTGGCATTTACTTGTTCTTGTCAGAGCTTTCTCATCAATTATTAGTGTTCACTGTTACAAAGACATACAAATGAGATCAGGACATTGGTGCTAGCTATTGTACAAAAATAAATGTAAGTAAAATGAAAGTACAGCTATCATCCCAAAGGGTTATAGTCTTACAAGGCTGGATGAATGGTGAGGGACAGAATGAGGTGTGCATGGTCATACATTAGCTATATTGTAACGATGTCCAAAGTCTCTACAGAAAGATGGTGATGGGGGATAGTCTTCTGTGCTAAGCAAAATACAAAACTAAAATGAAATATTTGACACTGTTAGATAGCTTGTTGTTGTAGATTAATTCAGTGTGGGAAGTAATCTTCACAAGTAGGAGAGGGCCACCTAGAATAAGACTGACAAGTCTCCATTAATAACCCTCATCTAGAGAAAATACCAGAAAAAATCATACATAACCAATGACCAGAAGCTTAAAAGAGATGCCTTTGAAATTAGATACTTTCTTTTAAAAATTGTCAGGATGACCGATCATTGGACAAACTGTTGCAGGCACTGGTGGATTCTGTATTTCTTGATGTCTTCAGATTGAGAAGACAGAAGTTGCAACTAAACACAAGTTATTGGAGTAAGTTAGAATAAAAAAATGTGGGTTAGACTAAATCAACTAATAGTCCTTTCTGGCCATAAATTCCAGGAATCTCTAAAAGAGTGTGAGAATAGGAGGAAAATCAGGGGCAGCAGCTCTATCTGTCTAGCTCCAGCTGCTGCTTCTCACTGGCTGTGGGCTCAGGGCAGAGCACTTCTCTAATCCATGGCTACTAGGAAAGTGAGGTTATTTAGCTTTCTTGTTTTGGACTAATCTTTCCTCCTCTCTGAGCTTCTCTGCCATTTGTACCAGGCTCTTTTTACTTGTATAAACTTGGATTTCTTGTAGAAATCCCTCCATGTATGACAGAAAGGAAGAGCCATGGCTTCAGCCTCATGGGGTCTGCCTTAGGACAAACAACTTCAATCTGGCAGGGATGTAGAAATTTATGCTGAGGTATTTCTGTGAATTTTATTAATTAACCTCATACCAAGTGCCTTGTCTAAACTCTCTGGGCTGCCTATTCTCCCCAGCAATAATCCCTATCGATGGGAAGAAGGCTCTTCCCATGAATGGCTCCCACAAGTAATGTCTGTGCTGGATGTGCCTGTCTGCCTGCCTACCCGTTTTTTCTACAACAATGGCAGTTTGGAATAATTACTTCTTTTTTCTCTTGCAGCTGTGACATACATGAAACAGAGCAAATCATTCACTTAATCATAGAATCATAGAATAGACAATTGCCAACTGCATTTCCATGTTACCACAGTGGACACTCACCGTAGCAATTTAAATTTAAATTTAAATTTAAATTGCTACGGTGAGTGTCCACTGTGGTAACATGGAAATGCAGTTGGCAATTGTCATCTGATTGTATAAATCACTGAACGCACAGCACCAAAAGACAGGCCCTACTCACAAAACATTGACAGTCGTACATAAATACCTGTTTTCTACAAGACTTTACTTGGTTTACTTTGTGAACTAATTACATGCATCAGATGTTGAGTTTAGGCTGTGAGGTTGTCCCAAAGTATAGTAAGGCTTTGTTTTGCCAATGTATGTCCCTTAGCCAGAAATGAATGCAGCCAGAATGGTGATCAAAAGGGAAACTGGGGGAGAGCTTTACAGGCACACAACTGCGCTCTTGCTGCACAACCAAGGCTACAACCCCTGACTGCTGTGAAAGAGCTTTTAATCCTCCTCTCCATAGAAAGCTGTGTTAGCCACAAATTTACAGCTGGCTTTCTGTTGTATGAATTCCAGTCAGGTCTATTGCTTAGTTTAATTCAAAGCAGCTTCATTTCCCAACTGGTGCTTCACAACTTAGGCTCAAGCACATCTCCAAAATCTGAGTCTGGTCTATACAGACAGATAAAACTTTTGGCCATGGGCCTTATAGGTCTACAAGATATTCCTCAACGAAAAAGGATGGAGGCAAGCCAGTTTGCCCATGACTTTTCCTTGTGACGGGAATACTGACTCAAGAGTGATTTATACTTCGAAGACCAAAAGCATTTTTGCTATGCAATTTACATACTCTTGCATGCATTTTGCAGTCTTGGCCTCAGTGCAGTAACAGTCTGTGTACACGCACTTCCATCTAAGCCTTCTGCGTCAACCCTTACAGTCCTGCTTTTCCAAAGAAAAATGTGTATTTTGGTGGAGTGTTCCTTTCAGTTTAGTTTACTTTTATTCACATTCTTTACTACCATATGAAAACCACCCTCTCTACAGTGGTTTGACCTATACTCGCTTGGATTTAGTCACTTGTCAAAATAACCCTAAATATTAAACTATTTCACTGTTTTAGAAGCAATCTCTAAATAGTGCCTCCTTCCACCCTCCTGTGTTTTCACTGTAAATGAAACAATTGCCTTTACTTGACTAATTCCAACATTTTTGTTATCACATCAGAAACACAATATCTTAACAACCTCAAATTGAGTTTGAAGCAGCAGAGAACATCTCAGTATTTAAGCATTTTGAAATAAATTGTATTCCACAGATAGCCAAGTGAATAAACCACATTAACTGACTTTTGCCTTCAGGAGGTCTCACTCATGGAATTTCAGAATTCAAATTGTTTTAAAACTCACAGTGCTTGAAAACCTTTATGGCCTCCCTTGAAATAAAAGTAACAGAATCTGGAAAGAGCCTGGAGGTGAAAAAATGAGCTACTAACACTTAAATCCTAAACAGAACAAGGTACTATCTGAGTACCTTCCACAGGACATCAAAAGCAATAGTGAAGTCCTTGGTTGCCTGGATGGGATTCGTTGCATAGGCTCTGTGGGATCAACATTCATTAAGTGCTTTTTGGTGGGAGAAAGCTGGGAAAAAGGAGGAAGGGATTATGGAATAAAAACAGCTGTTGAATTGTGTCATATATGTCTATATAAGTCTGCCCCCTTCCCTGCCCAATCACATAGGGAAAACTGCAATATTTCATGAAGATGATCAAAATCCAGCAGCAGGATTACCTTGGCGAGAGGTGCAGACACAGCAAAGCAAAACCAGATTCATACTGTGAGTAGTTCTCACACGTTTTTTCCCAAACCTCCTGATCTAAAGCACATCAGAGGTATGCAGCTGTCCCTGACATTTCTTCAGTTACTTTGAAAATGTCGGCCAAGGCTGTAAACAGGTACTGAGAGAAAGTGGAAGCCTGCTGAGGGACTTGAGTTCAGACATACTGTGCTAAAAGCACCTTACACCATGGAAAGAGTCAGCAGTCACCTTCTGGATCCATTCACAGGTTTCGGATTCCACTCCCGTTACAGGAGTTCAGGCTGGAGGTGACAACTGCATGAATCACTGGGGCGAGATGCCCATCTACGAGGAAATGACAGAGTTTCCTAGTGCGCTGAAGGTGAGAGAAAGCATTTCTGGAAATTGCTGCAAATTTGATCATCCAAGTCTAGCGAGGAGTCAGCCATAACTTTGATGAATAAGGACTGTATATCTTTGAGGAAGGGTGGTGACAATGTTTTGGCCAGCTCTTCAAAGTGTTTCCCCTTTCAGCCAGACACACTTTGGTCTTGCTTGGATTCAGCCTGAGCTAGCTGTTCTTCATCTAGATAGTTACTAGAAGGCATTTTGACATGGTAGAAGTGATGGTGGTTGCATTGCTCGACAGTGCACGTACAGGAAGACAAGACGAGGTAAGCTTGTGTGGACACACTTCACAGTAACTGTGAGGTAACTTATATTAAGGCAGAATTCCCTTCTAGGTATTTCACTAACACCCTAGCAAAATCTACAGCCGTGCCATGTACTCTGAACAGTTAGCAAAAGGGGCCAACCCTCGTCTCCTGGTAGGAGCTCACATGCAAGGCAGAACTAAACCAGAGGAGTTGAGCTAACGGGGATTAATTGGCAGAGCCTCCTAGTGGAGACCTTCTGTATAACTCTTCATGACACAAAATACGTCAGAAGACACCCTTTTCTTTGGCATAACTATGCCCACTCCGTGTTGTTGGTAGGTTTTTAACAGGCTGTGCTGGCTAAGAGAGATTTTTCCCCACATTTCTGTCCTGTATGAATATGCATGCAAACACTGCAGTACAAGTTTGCCTTTCAGAAGGGCTGAACATCTCAAATAAATGACCAGATTTTCAAAAGCCCTAGCACCCATGCAGGAACAAGAAAGAAGCTTTCCAAACTGAATAAAACAAAACCCACTTTGGCTCCCATGAGAGCACGAGGAATCTTGGACAGCCTGTGACTGAAATGGCCCAAAGGAACTGGGCTCCAAGAATCTGTCCCTGCACGGGGCTGCTAAGTCCTTCCGGAATACATCCTTCATTGCTGCGGCCCCATACTTAGGTATGACAAAATCACCGCTAGATGCATTTAGCTATTTATATGATATTGATGAAACCAGTGGATTCTCAGATTGTAAATCTGAGACTGCCATCTGCTTCGTGTTCCTGCTTTCTGAGTGCTTGTGTGCTGTTCTTTGATTCTGCCTAACACGCATTCTTGTTGCCATTGAGGTCAAGAGGAGTTTATTGTTACAGGTGACCACAGGGATTGTACCTACAGAAGATGGTAAGTTGAGCACCCATAGTGCAAAGCTGCTTCATAATGAATCAAAGAAGTAAAAGCAAAGTTCAAGAACAACAAAATATATGCTGGTCAGTATTTCTCTGCATTATACTATTGCTGAGAGGATGTATGTGAAATACATAAAACAGCATTCAGGAGTGCTAAATAAACTCTTCTTTTGCTTTAGCTGAAGATTTGCAAACTGAAAATAGTGTCCCTTTCGTCTGAGGAAAAATGCTTAGATTAGAATGGTTCAAGAAAATCTGCACAAACTCAAACTATTCCCAAAGACAGAGAGCAAGTGCCTGAAAAATTTGCCCCTAAAATCACTATCCTGATTGCACTTGCCTACTACTTTATTTTCTCTTCCTGCAATTCATCCATATTCTTCAAACTTGCAGTCCCAGGATAATCAGTGTTTGCTGCTCAAGAAACTGCTCATTCCACAGTGCATGTGAACAGTATCCTCTGTGAGACTTAGGAATATGCCGAAAAAGGCAAGCTGTATGTTCAGTTGTTTGGTGGGCTGAAAGTCAGTCAATGGCTCTTCCAGTTTTGGAGGTTTCCTTTCTGTCTTTGTTTCACAACAAATTATGGAATTACTGGATTCAAACGGGTATCCATACTTTATGGGTTCTTAAAGAACAATTTAATACTTAAAGCTGAGACATCCAACCCCTAAGACAAAGCGCTCTACTTTTATTTATGGATAGATTTTTTGCAAATATCAGCTAATATAAATTGAAAACCAGAACTATACCATATCAGTAATTTATTTTACTTGGTGTTTAAGACATATGTAGGCAAGAAAGGGAGAGAGATGGGGGGATTGGACAGATGATGGGGACTTTAAAATGTCTGTTACATTTCCAGAATTCCTTTCCTGGTAAGACTTTGAAATCTCACAGCTGTTGCCCTTTTGCTTGTATGATTATTTCTCCAGCTGTGTGGGAATGCTGCAAAACCATTTTGTGACCTATCATAGAAAATATT